>NW_015540838.1:798038-813121 GCF_001515605.1 Sinocyclocheilus anshuiensis | reverse complement strand
ACAATCAGCTTGTAACACTCCAAAGAGAAAGGAAAACTTGAAATCGCATCATATGACCCCTTTAAAGACAATTCCTTGCACCTGTTTTCTCTCTACATAGTACAACCAATCGCCCAAATAAATAAACTACTGCCCCGACATCACAGTTGTTTGTGTGGTATTTAGTTAAAAAACTTCTTAGGAACTATCCTAAAAAAAGAAATTTTAACAATATAGCCCAACATTGTGAGCATAAATATATAAATAAACAGATCAGCATCCCTTCATTGAAAACCCATAGCTTTTTGGTTACCAATGCCCCTTTAGAAATACAGAGAAATTTGCAGGCATATTCATAATTTATTCTGTATTTAAAAATTAATTTTCTTGTAATAGGGGAAGTGATACTGAGGGGGGTCATGTGATCTCAACATGGCAGTCATCCTAAGGGGGTGACCTTTCCCCCACAGAATAAAACAACATATAAAATAAATAAAATGATTTGAGCAATTTGTTTCTAAAGTAGAACCATTTGTTCTCAGTTGACATTTAAAAGCAATCTATCTCCACTAAAAACACAAAAAAGAGCTAGCAGTGACTGAAACAGATGTTAATATTTAAATAATTAATTTTTTCCTTATACTATATAAAAAAATCTGCCAACACACATTGTGCGGAGAAAATGTTGACTCAGGCATGATCCTAGACACCAGCAGATGGTGTTGTGATGCAACGCTCGCTTGTCAACTGAAGAATTATAGTGTAAAACCTGCACTTCTTACATGCATCACTGAAACACAGAAGATTAAAACTGCTTACAATCTTATATTGCATAACACATGGGACATACATTTAAATAGTAAACTAAAATAAGCAATATGCTCTGCAACTGTTAATTGTTTTTTTTTTTTACCAGACATATCAGTTGTTCTGTACGTGTTTCCCCTGCTGCTGCTTAGATACTCTCATAATTCCAGTGTGTTTTACTTAAAGTGCACATCCCCCTGTTCAGTCAGACAGGCGGTAGAGTCCGCAGCTTTACGGCAAATCCATCTTTCCAGGAACCTGTCTGTCATGGATTAGGCTGCATACTATTAGGATTCATACTATACCGGCTAACATCTGTGGTATTCCAGACCTAGATCCAGAAATAGACGCAGAGTTGTTGCTCTTAGACACTAAAGCACTAACACAATGTAAATGGACTGAAAGTATCACTCTGTCTGTCTGTGTGTGTGTGTGTGTGTGTGTGTGTGTTTTGTTGACAGCTGTGGTACAGTGGTCTTTGAATTCACTATCCCGCCTCACCTCCTCATAATAGACAAGAGGACAATCAATGTCATGGATGTTGATTTTCCTCTGACAGCCTCTCATTTCCAATAAGACAGCTGATGTTAAACGCTGACCCCTTTAGTGGCATTCAGAGTCAAGTACATCAACTGATGTTTCTACAAAGGTATAGTGCTAAAAGAAAACTATGTTACCTGTTATTTATAGTAAATCCTCACTGCAAGTCCATACATGTTTGATGGCACTGAGAAAGCAGAGGCAGTGTGGGGTTTCAAAAGGGGAGATCATTGTTTCCTTTTTTATTTTACAGGCAATACACCTAGCTTTGCTAGCAATGATAATGTGCCACAAATCTGTATCTGTTAACACTTGTCATTTACTATTCAAAATGAATAAAGGCCAGTCACAAGATCGTAGGCACAGTTCTCATGAGTTCTCAAGGTGGTCTAAAACCAGCAAAGTATTTTGTTTAGGAGAAAGAGTCTCACATATACTGCCACACAGCTTCATTTCATTCACAGCTTCACTCTGACTCATGGCTTGTTTTTTGTCTGGTATTGTCTGTGTATTACAAAGGGAGACAAAAGATGGCTTGCTTAATCCAAGTCATTTGAAAAGTCTGATAAAAGATCCATCTCTCTATTAAAGAGAGGCTTTGTTTCACTGTTTCATTACTGGAACAAAAGCTAACACTGATAAAAGTTCAGTAGGTTCAGTAATTAACCCTCAGCCAAACTGAAATACATAAGGTTTTCTACATTTTTCCACTGAATGTAGGTGACCTAAAGTACAGTGAAGACCTTAGCTTAAATCGCTGTTGCCTTTAGGCACCAAGCCTAAAGTATGTGCCTTCGGTTCACACTTCACTAAAGTTAAAAGATCATTTATTCACCCTCATGACCTGATACAACATGTTTGCATAACATAACAAATGGATTTTTAAACAAATCTCCCCCTACATTGTACACTACTGTTCAAAAATGTTACATTTTTGTTACATTAACATGTTCACCAAGGCTGTATTTATTTATATATAATTTAACAGTACTATTGTGAAATATTACAATTTAAATTAACTGTTTTCGGTTTATATCATTTAAAATGTAATTTATTCCACTGGCAAAGCAGCCATTACTCCAGTCTTCAGTGTCACATGATCCTTCAGAAATCATTCTAATATGCTGATTTGATGCTTAAGAAACATTTCTTATTATTAGTAATGCTGAAAACAGTTGTGTTGCTTAATATTTTTATTGAAACTGTCATACAATTTTTCATTCTTTGATAACCAGAGAGTTAAAAAAAAAAAACATTTACTTGAAACAGAAACATTTGGCAAAATCTCAAATGAGATTATCAGCAAAGAAAACAAACAATAGCATTTGATTTTTTACATTTTCATTTTGGGGTATACTACTGTAAGTTCTTTCAAGCATACTCAAGTATTCTAAACTAGACCTTGGGCAACTTACTCAATAGCTGTTTTTATTGATTTGTGTGTGTGTGCTGGTAGGTTTTTATTTTATAGTTTGATCCATTTATAAGAACAGTCCACAAACCTCAAACAATCCACACAATCTGTATGACAAAAAGAGACAGAATTCCCGTGTGTGGATTAAAAAACATAATTACTGTCAGTTCTGATGTCTGTACTGTGAGGACGCTCATAGTCTCTCCAGTTTAATTAGCTTTGCCAGCAGTTAAAAGCCCCAGTTGCTCAAACACATAAACGGCACATCACTCAAACACACCCAAAAGACCACGAGAGATTCAAACTATGGTGCCATCAACCTGTATGTAAATGATGCCTTGACAGATCAATACATTTTCTTGTTTGCTATTCACAAGCGCTAAGATTTATGATGTTTATGAAAGTGTCAAATGGTCACAAATTAGCACTGCCAACAAAAGATCAGAGCTCCAGTCATGTGTTAGCAGCCCACAGGAGAATCATAAAACTTGATATTTTTTCATCCTTGGACTCACGTTCACCTCCTCTCCTGTTACACAGAATCCTCATAAAGGGGAAATTGAGTCTGGGTGTGGTAAAACTCTGAAGCAAAGCTTTGACTGAGCCAAAATATCCGCAGAGGATTACAGCTCAACGGCATGCATGAGAGACTTAAGTAATTAGCCGGCTAAAATTAACAGATGTATTAAACACACACTAAGCCAAATATTTGCTTGAAAATATGAATGATCTTTTAACATCACAATTCTTTTGCAAATATTCTAAATGAAATATCTGCACTTATAAATTAATTAAAAATGCGCCTCAACGGTTCACTCTGAACTTTATCTTGCCAACATCAGGCGGCTTCCTTCCTCTTGAATACTGTGCTTCATGCAGAAATAAATGTTATGTAGGTTAATTGGATGGATTGCTTTTTAATTGCAAGTACATCATGACAACAAAGATAATACATTATTCTATCAGACATATCAGTTCATGGAAGTCTGTGTTCCTTTATACTGTGGAACTAGAATAAGGATGTACAATTCATCCCTAGAATTCTGAGCAAAAACTAGAGGGTTTCCTGAGTCCTACAGATAGCCTGGGGCCCTTTCTGTCAGTATCTTCTGAATTAATGAAATAACGTACCACAGCTGCCCTCAAACCTGTGAGGAACACAACATTTATCAAACGAGCAGGTTGTGTTAGCTCGGATTTATAACACTGCAATAAAAGTTTCGGAGTGACTGAGTGGAGGAGACTGAGACAGAGGAGACTGTCAATTTTGAGGCCGGAGAGGATATTTACTCATGAGCTACACAGGATAAAGTGACTTTCTGAATCAAATTTTAAAGCTGACTTGGCTCTAACACAAGCTTGTTGACCATCATACGTCTAAGCGTATGATCCCTCTGGTAAGGTAACGTGGTGCAGGCGCATCATAAATCATGTCTTGAACTGGAGTAGACAGCACAACAATCCTGCTGGATGTCATTTATAATTTAGAAAGCGCAATTCACAAGCATCATCCACTTATGGTTCAGTTCATCTCCAAAGGAATGAGAACCTTTAAAAATAAATCAATTGAGAATAAAATAAATAATTAAAATAAATAAATAAATAAAGTGTGCTTATGAATATGTTTGTTAGCCTGTTAGCTAGTCCGGGGTGTTTCCCCTGCCCGATAGGCTCCAGCATCTCCACAACCCTACAGAGGACACGTGTTTTGGTGAATGCACCGATGGATAGATTGATAGATAAATAAATACTAATTAATTAATTAAAATAAATTAAACATAATAAATAATAATAACACATTACATGAAACAACTAATTAAAATCAAATTAAAAAAAAGAAATAAATCAATAATGTAAGTAAGTCAGAAAAAGCAGAGACACTTTCATGCTATCAATAAAACACACTTTGATGGTATGAATTTTCAATATAAGTCCACAAATTTTAGTGGGACTCTGTCTTTTGACACATTTATGAACACACTGACACTGTCCCAAATGTTAATTTTGTCCTACCCACTTCAGTAAATCCGTGACCCTGAACTGTCCCAAGGTCACAGATCAGTGGCCTTGTGGTGGGAAACAAAATGTATGACGCAAACTTAACTCATTACAACCTGACTAGTAAATTGTTCACTTTGTAACTACACTATATGATGGATTAACAGAGAAATAAGCAAACTAAATGTATAAAGTGGGCAGGTTTAGTAGTGTTTTGTCATGTTGGGTTTAGTAAATGACAAAATATTACAGCAGATTATCAAAAGAAGAGTTAGTAAAAAAAAAAAAAAAGCACAATAAAAAAAGGTTGGGATTGCCGATGTTAGCAATGATAGATTATAAAGATGTTTTACATGTCTCTGTGCTATAAACCATGTTCAAAGATTTTTGAAAGAAGTTTCTTATGCTCACCAAGGCTGCATTTATTTGATCAAAATACAGTAAAAAATTATATTGTGAAATATTATTACAATTAATATAATTAAAATAACTGTTTTCAATTTTATTCTGTTTTGAAATGTAATTTATTCCTGTGATGGAAAAGTTGAATTTTCAGCATCATCACTTCAGTCTTCAGTGTAACATGATCCTTCAGAAAATACTCTAATATGCTGATTTGGGGCTCAAGAAACATTTCTTTATTTCTATTATCAATGATGAAAACAGTTGTGCTGCTTAATATTTTTTATAGAAACTGTGATACTTTTTTTCAGGAATTTGTTATGAATAGTAAAAAAAAGCATTTATTTGAAATAGAAATCTTTTGTAACATTATATATGTCTTTACTGTCACTTTTGTCAACTTAATGTCAGTGTAAACTGTCAATTTAATGTGTCCTTGCTGAATATTAGTAATAATTACTTTCTAAAAAAAAAAAATCTGAAAGGAAAAATTGTACACCTAGAAGGAATATACAGTACAGCAAGCATATTGTACAGCCAAGAATCTTTCAATATAGTAAACATAAGACATTCCTGATACATCACATCAGAAAGAAAGATGTATCTTCTTTTCAAACTCTGAATACTGGTGTGTTTTAAGAAATGATGCAAGGGACTTGTGGGGAAACAGTACGTCACTGTCGACAGATACTATAATGTTTTAGTATGTGAGTGTTTAAGGAGGAAGGAGTTACACCTGCTGTCTGGGGAACAGAAGTAAACCAAGAGAACAGCCCTCTAGTCACTGCCAATACACTGTGTACCATAACAAGAACCTTACATAAACACCCATCAATTTTTAATGACACTGGAACACAGAGGAACAATACCCCAGCAAAAAGACCATGTGTATAAACAGTACATGTTTTAGTGCCCGTCTTCTTGTGAAATTATGAATAATGTTCAAGTGATATACATCAAAATGAAAACCACAAAGTGTGAAACGAAGCAGGCCTCAATATCCAGCGCAAGTCAACATTCAACATCTGAAAGCAGCCACTGAAAGACAGTAAAGAGTAACAGTACAGTGGATGTACTGTAGTGAGACGCAGTGGTACTAGCCACGAGTCTACAATGTGACAGCCAGATGAATGCATGCGGGTGCCTTAACACATGCAGACCGTCTCGCAGCTCTTCAGGTTTCAGCAGAAGTGTGTCTCCTAGCTGTAATGTCCACATTTGTTGTTACACAACAGCACAGGTGCAGAACCCCATTAAAACAGCAGCAGCACCTGTCATGTGACACAGAGGGCTGGAATGCATTGAACGTGTGACAGCATTTAGAAATTTGACCTGGGGTAAGTTCACTAAATAAATGTAAATTAGGCTCACTACTGACTAACAGAAGCAGCAAAATTAAAATCCTTAAAATACAGATAAGCTGAAAATTACTTTTTTGTTATGGCAGATAACCGTTAAACGGGCAATATTAAAATTCAAACTACTGTTCAGTTTGGTGTCGGTACGAATTTTTTATGTTTTGAAAGAAGTCTTTAAAGGGGGGGTACAATGCTGTTTCATACATTCAGAGTTGTTTACACTGTATTTCTGTGCCAAAAATCTTACTTCCAGGTTCATACAAGTTTCGGAGAGTTTTTTTCGATCGTGGCTCTTCATGACGTAGACGAGGGTCGAAGTCCTTATATGGGCATTTCTCCCAGAAGAGTGCACCCGCGCACGCATCGACAAGAGTGAGAGTGAGAGCGAGATTGCGCCCATCAACGCGCTTCACCGCCCACGGCACGCCTCCAGGTGCTTGGCTGTTTCCGGAGAGAATGGTAAAGCTGTATCTTTCTTTTATAAATATGATAAAACTAAAGACTTTTTGGAGATATGAAGGATGCAGTACTACTCTATAGGTACTCAAGATTAACATGAGATTGGGTGAAACTGTGTGTGTTATGCCCCCTTTAATGCTCACCATGGTTGCATTTATTTGATGAAAAAATAGCAATATTGTGAAATATTATTACAATTTAAAATAATGTTTATTTTAATAATGTAAAAAAATTATGTATTTCTGTGATGTCACGTCTTGTTATATCCTTCAGAAAATATTATAAATGTCTTTACTGCCACTTGTGATCAATTTAATGCATCCTTGCTAAATAAACATAGGCTAGATTTATTTTTAAAAAATCTTTTGAATTAAAAAAAATAAGCATTAAGCATTTGGCATGCTTATCACAATTTTAATGTACAGTATGGAGTTGATATTCATTTTGAGATAAGATTACATTTATCAATGTTTTTCTGCTTTTAAAGATTACCTTTGATTTAGTCATTGTCAGATCATGGCAAGGATAATTAAATATCCAATACTTACCAATACAGATATCAATATTATAGATTCATTTCTAAATTCACAAAAACACAATATCATAAAAATATTTGTGTATTATCTATCCACCAATCTGAATAATAGCAACTGATCAAATCATGATGATGTGATGGTAAATGGCATAAACCAGATACAATTTCACTTTAGTGAATCAAGTGCTAAAACAAGCCAGCAAAAAAGTAAATAAATAAACAAAGCTATTATTGGGTGCAATTCATTCTTAGCAAATTCCCCCCTGCTGAAAATGAGTTATGTGGCATTACAGCCATCTATGTGAGTACAGGAAGTGTCTAACAGCTGCCCTTCAGAACTAATCAACGGTCTTTATCTCCTCAAATAACACTAAAATTAATCCAGCCATCTTCAGTCACGTCTTCGATACAGCCACTGAATGTGAACCTGACTGTAAATTCAGATGAAGGACAGAGGGGTTAGTGACCTTCCTGAGAGAGGTGCATGAGTGGTCACAGACCCTTGAGAGGTGCACACATGGTCTTTGTAATGCAAAGCAAAAACCTAATGAAAACGGTTCAGCTGACTCTTTAAAATGCCACTCAGTAAACAAACAGAGGATTAGAAAAACTAATGCCTACAAGCACCTTTAATCTTTGTCATTTAACTAAATCTGTGTTATTGGAAAACAATATGTACAAACCAACATGGTAGAATCAAAGGAAAATGGCATGAATCAATGATTTCCTGCCCTCGAGTCAATCTTTCATACCAACTAGACTGTAAAAAAGGATTTTTTGAAGTAAAATAAAGATTATTGGAGTATGTTTTACAAGAAAATACGATCTACTTCAAAATTTCACTTTAATGCAATGTGTTAATTGCCATTTCTTTGTAACAATTTGTGAAATTTCTGAGTGAAAATGTTTTTTACACCAATTTTTTTTTTCACTGTTGAACATTGAAATTGGGCATAAAGAATCTGCTGACCTCCAAAAACCAGTGATCGGCACCACTGCTTGCAAAACAAGTAGCTTTTCCACATGGTTGTTTCTGAACAGGGACCACTCAGAGTCTTTTTGAGAGGTCTGGAGTCCAGTCCTATGACTCAACCCAGCTGCCAAACTAAAGTAAAGAGAGAAAGACAAAAAGGAAAAGCATTTCATGATCTGGGACAAAGCCTAGGCCGGCTGTTTATTTCATTAGACTCCATTAAGAGTTCATGAGGCTAGAGAGATGGGCTAACATAGCATCACCAGGCTTCATTTATAAAATGACTCCGTATTTCATTCTGAGGTCACCTGAGGGGACCATCTACATGCAGATCTGTATTCTGAACCTGCATAATGAGATCCTCATTCTTACAGAGGCTAAATCTTTGTTTCTTTGGGATGTAGATGGCTGTGGCTGTAAGATCTGGGTTGGAAACCGAAGCCACCATGAATTATGCCTTTGATCATTGTTCAGAGCTGTTCTTGTGGTGTAAGTTACTTGGATAAAACCATCTGCCAAATGAGTAATTGTAAACGGGATTGTCATCAAAAGGAAAATACATAAACATCTCAAAGAGATACTAAGGCAGCGACATCACATTGAGTTAAACAGTGTTTGTCTAGGTTCTGTAAACAGGTGCATGTTCATGAGGCCATGTAAACACCAATCACCTGCAAAGCAAATCTGTTCACTTGTTATCTTCACCCGGAGCAATTTTTGATGATGGCTTTTAGATGTCACAATCTTCAGGATCAAGCAAATGTCAAAACACAGCCAAAGACAATTTACTGAGTGAAATGAGAAAAAGGATCAATACGGATCATTTCCTTTCATCAAAGTCAATGAAGCAAACTTATAAAACTACAAGCTGCCCTTTAAAGTATTATACATTACCAGTCAAACTATTTACAATTATTTTAAAATATTATATACTGTATATTATTTTTATATTTTATATAAATATCAAGTCAACAAAATGATATAATATTACAAATAAAAATTATGTTGTGAACAAAAAAATTATTAATGAATTAAATATATGTATATATAATTTACTTTTGTATAGATACACACACACACACACACACACACACTACTGTACAAAAAGTCTTAGGCCACTAGTATTTTCACCAACAAAAAATGGTTTTAAGTCAGTTATTTCTTTATCGTTTGCAGTGTCAGTAGGAAGTATTCGTTTACACTACCAAACATTCCTTTTGCCATTAATTGTAATAATCCAGTGACATTTTTGTATGTAAGGAGCCTGACAACACACACACACACACACACACACACACACACATAGATATACACACACATTCACACAGTAACAAATGTAATAATTATTTAAACAAACATATTAATAATAAGTGCATTATTTAATAAAAAAATATAAAAATGTAAATTAATCTCTTTACAACATTTAAATAGGATTTTAAAAAAAATGTGTCAATATGAAAAGCACAGTCACTGCCACAATGGCCCCCTAAACGACACAGACAGAGAGGGTGTGTACAAATATAAGTCAGTTGTTTCCCTTGATATTGTGATCATGATTAATAATGAACTACAGTTAGATTTAAATCCTTTTTGTGTTTTATTTAGGTGTGCACCTGTCTCTGGCAGCCCTCCACAATGATGAGTTTCTGTTGGGGAGAAGTCCTGGCGAACACAATCTCTGTGTGATTCTTCAGCACATCATCCATCTGGTCCTGCGTGAGGTCCTTCAGATCTGAGCCGTGGATCACACAGGCTTTAAGGAGCCTGACAACACACACACACACACACACACACACACACACATAGATATACACACACATTCACACAGTAACAAATGTAATAATTATTTAAACAAACATATTAATAATAAGTGCATTATTTAATAAAAAAATATAAAAATGTAAATTAATCTCTTTACAACATTTAAATAGGATTTTAAAAAAAATGTGTCAATATGAAAAGAGATAAAATTATTTTACTGTTAGGCTACATCTAATTTACTTTACATATAATTTCACTGATACATAAATTCAAAATTAAATATACCTATTTGTCAATTTGAAAAGTTATTTATTCAGTCACATTTTTTATTCATGACTTAATAAATTGATAACTGTTTCCATCCAGGAACTGGTCTTAAGTGTAACAGTATACAGTTTTTTTTAAGGAATTCATATGTAGGTACAATTTATATTGTTGTCCTCAACCATTTTCAAACATTTAAGCGTAAGCTTTTACATCAACAGACCAAGAAAAACAAATTCAGTGAAATGTGTCCAAACTTTTGACTGGTAATACATCTATTTAAGGACAGTTCTGGTGGGACAGGTTAAATGTGTCTTCTTCAGCACTCCTGTGATCAGATCAGCCACGCAGACACAGATAACACTTGTCCTTGACAACACAGAACTGAAATATGGCAGCCTTGCACCTGTTGAGCAGACAGGTTCCCTTAACAGGCAGAGGAATCTCACTGGAGTCTGTGGGTATTCAGTCAGACAAATTCTCGGGTTTGAATTCCTCCCTACTGAATCAACAGATCACTTAAAGCGGGCTTAATCGAATCCTCAAGGCTGGATTGATAGGGTAAACAGCCCGTGATTACGTTAACCTCCCTAGCTGCTTCTCAGACGCAGAGTTTCTGCCTGGATGTGTGTCTGCTTCAGTCAACCGCAGTGTCTAACTCAATCCAAACTCAATTACCCTCTCCGCTATAATGGCCTTTAATAACAGGGTTTACTTGCAGGAGAGCAGTTCACCAGAGCCGCTGTAATGCAGTGCACTCTGAGAGAGCAGTCCTGTCATTCAAATATATACCAGTGATGAAATCAAGTCTGCTTGTAGCGATAACACTCCGCTTTTACAATGCATTAGCATTCAAACACGCTGATATCATATCTCTCTACTAAGACCGTAACCACAGTTGCTGATATCCCGACAGATCATTTATAATCACTCTTAACAGCACAGAGTAAGAAAAGTGAATGTGAAATGTTTTGGTAAACAGCTTTTCCTCTTCCCCGCCGTAAGCTCCAAAAGTGAACCTCCTCTTTCTCTGCGGCATCTTGGCTAATGCATACAGCTGTGAAAAACAGAGACCGAACTCTACAGAGACACCAGCACTGCCTCTGTCTCCCTGGACTGACTGAGTGTATGTGTGTGTGTGTGTGTGTGTGTGTGTGTGAGATTTCATGTGTAACTGTATACATGCAGCACGCTGTCCTTCCTTTCCACTCCCCTGGCTCCCTCTCTCTCACGCCTCCTTGGCAAATAAGGGTCTGAGACGCTGGCTCTGTCCACTTTCAGTCGCCCCGGTAACCGCTCCCCACTCCTCATTCATATCAGCGCTATTGTAAACAGGCAGAAATGGAGCAGTACCTAATGTCTTCATAATGTCCTTTAAAATGCACTCATTACATCTGAATGAGATTTCAGGTAGAGGTCTGCTAAATAACAAACCCCAGATGGACTGGATGAAAAAAAAAGATACAATCTTGATATAGACCGATAGCAAGTCAAATATAAAAAAGGACAAATTGCAATAAAAAAAGAAAAGAGAAAAATTAAAAGCTGATTTTTTTCCCCACCTATCCAGCCCATAACAGCAACATTGCATTAAACCAATGGCATGAGTTTAACTATTGGTTTCATGGATCATGTATACACTATTCAAACTTTAAATGTTGGATTCATTTGATTTATTAATTTATTATTTGTTACATTTAAATATAAGTGTCAGTGTCAAGGAGGTCCAAAGATTTCTGGGTCTTTCAGGCTGGTATCACAGGTTTATAAAGAATTTTTCTGAGAAAGCTGCTCCACTTCACACTCTAAAGTAAAAAGGTGAAAAATGGGTCTGGTCTGAAGATTGCCAACGAGCCTTTAAGACAATCAAACAAGATCTCATCAGTGCTCCGGTTTTAGTCTCACCTGATGTTAACCGTACTTTTAAAGTCCAGACAGACGCCAGTGAGTATGGTTTGGGGGCAGTTTTAACTCAAGAAGATGAAGGACAAGAACAGGTGGTGGCATATGCATCTCGGCTTTTGAGGGGAGCGGAGAGAGCATACTCTACATCAGAAAAAGTGTGTCTAGCAGTTGTATGGGCTGTGGAAAAATGGCGACATTACCTGGAGGGCAAAACTTTTGAGGTGGTAACAGATCATGCTGCATTGGTCTGGGCATTCCAACATCCAAAGCCATCCTCCAGGTTAGTAAGGTGACAATACGGCTTCAGGGGTTTAATTTCATTGTGCGTTACCGTAAAGGACAGTGTAATGTGGTTCCTGATGCTCTGTCGAGACAATACCACACAGAACCCAGTTGTCTCTTTTTAAATACAGCACCAGAGAAATGTTCACCTGCTTACGCTCTACCTGTTGATCTTGAACAAATCAGCAAAGCTCAGAATGATGACAGAGAGATCCAGGATTTGATATCAAAAAACCAGCAGAGGAAAAGTGACGATGCAATGCGTGTTCACTATGTTTGCAAGAATGGAGGTTTTTATAGGAGTGTCCGAGAAGGAAAGAAAGGACAAAAACTGCAAATAGTGATTCAGCAAGGCCAGACACAACAGGTAAGTGCAAAACAGGATGGTTTATTGACTGGGTAAGTGGATGACTGGAATAGGTGAGTTAAAGGCAGGTGAATGTCAACACAGTGAATGGTTCCAGGGTGCTTATCTGAGTTCTGATGGAGAGGATTGTCTGCCGGTTACGTTGGAGATCGTGGAGCCGTTTCCAAGGAGTCGTTGGAGGATCGTGGGAGGAACAGCAGGTAATTCGTTCTAGGAGAATTTGGCAGAGAGAGTCCAGAGTAGTTCGTAGGAGTGAACGGTAGACCGGACAGTGAGTGACTGTGCTGTGTGTGTATTTGTAGTGTGGCTTGATTGGTGACAGCAGGTGCAGGTGATCAGAACTCAGGTGACTGTGATCGGGTAATTATCCTGGATGGTGACTGAAGTGACTGTGATGAATCCCTGACACTATGGAGAAATAAAAGTGCCAACTGAAAAAAAAAAATTTTTAAATAAATCTCTTTTCAAACTGACTTTGATTGATGCTTAAAAATGTAATTAACTGAAAAGTGATTTATTATTTTACTGTTACGTGGAACTACATTTTAAACATGAATTGAGCAAACCATTCAAAATGGCTATTTAACAGTTTAACAAAAAGCTTTTTTAATATATCTAATTTTTGGACATGGAAATATGTTAAAAAATAAAAAAAACAGCCCAGAACAGCAACGCTGGCATGAGTTCGGGGCAGGACTATCAGTTTGACTGACCAATTGCAGACGTGGGGTGTGTTTTGGAAACCTGCTACAAAACAATCAATTAGGTCAATATTAAAATTCTGGCTAATACAGAAAAGCCAATAATAATTTTGTAGATGATTATTATTTTTTGTTATGGGCAATAACCACTCAGTGGCCAATACTGAAAATAAATAAAGAAATAGTAAATGTTAAAATTAACGGGAATTTTTTTTTTTTAAATAATCATCTCTAAAAGCCTGTTACAATAAATAAAATAAATCTCTAATATCAAATGATAGATGATATGTTACCAATATATCATGTATTCTTAAAATCATTATTGGTGATGCTAGTGGTGGGGGAAAAAAACACTAGGGATCGTGCCGTTCATAATAACAGCTGCTCAAACAAAAGCGTTGTGCCAACTGTTGACACAGACTTGCATTCTTTTTCAAAGTCACTTAACTATTTACCTAACTGCATCCTGCATACCTACTTCCTCTGTTGTGAGCATGTATAATAAATGAGCCTTGGACACAGTCAGAGGAGAAGTGTATCTATAGGTCAGTCATTTAGAGACTTTACACAGAAGGTCTTGTGGGACAGTAAAGTCTGAGTTTGGCAGTAATGGCTCTCTGATTACTGAGCAAAACACAGTTGCTCTGCACCATGGTTGAGTTTCAGGATTTATCTGGTTTTAAGCAGTTTAGAGTCTTCTTCTACTCTCGCTGGTACATGTTTTTGTCCTTTATCAGGAGTGGATGGCAAACGGACTTCCAAAATAATGCAAAAGCTGAGATCTCCTCAGAGTCCTTATCGACCCTGATGTGCTGCTCTGAAACCCAGATGATCTGACACATCTAGCCAGCGGCTGAAACCACACTGACAAGAGAGTGTAAAACTGCTGAATCATGGGTGAAATCCAGGTTTATGACAGCAAGCTCGATAAAATGACTACTTGGCACTTTTCCACTGACTCAAAGATCTGTAAGATGAAACTCATGCACACAAAGACATCCAGTAAATCGCCTGTTTCACACATAAACAGCACATATTTATGCCTATGTGGCATCCATACAGGTACAATAGGTTTACATTGTGTGCATAAACACTGAAGTGCTAGATAGCAGAATTGTAGCACATATTGTGTTTTTGTTTGTTTGTTTCTTTGTTTATTATTTTGGTTGCATATAGTGTGCTGAAATCATCAGAAAAATGTACTATAAACCTTTAAAAAAAAGTTTTTTGCAGAATTTAATTTAAAAGCTATATAAAATACAGCAAACTACTCACCCACTGTTTAAAAAAAAAAACGTACGTTGAGCTCGCAACAATAAATTAACATTTCATTTAAAA
>NW_015540838.1:797510-797696 GCF_001515605.1 Sinocyclocheilus anshuiensis | reverse complement strand
TAAAAAATATATTATGATAAACTTTATATTATACATAACTAGCTGCGAGCGTGCGAGGGTGCACATCTTATGTCGCGACCGCACAGAAGAAATAATATGCCACGCACAGGACAAACACAAAAATTAGTTGGGAAAGCCATTTGATTGAATTCTAGTAAATGCAAAATAATTGCAATGCTTGGGCAA
>NW_015540838.1:761508-796589 GCF_001515605.1 Sinocyclocheilus anshuiensis | reverse complement strand
TATATTTAAAAAATATATTATGATAAACTTTATATTATACATAACTAGCTGCGAGCGTGCGAGGGTGCACATCTTATGTCGCGACCGCACAGAAGAAATAATATGCCACGCACAGGACAAACACAAAAATTAGTTGGGAAAGCCATTTGATTGAATTCTAGTAAATGCAAAATAATTGCAATGCTTGGGCAAACCGCTATAGAGCTGATTTCGCTATAGAGTCGATGAATGCTGTTCACAGGTTTCATAGAAAGAGAATGATGTATGCCGAATCAGACCCTGTAGAAATTTAATGGTTGCAGATGAAATAGCAAAAAACAAGAGAGCTAAAGCAAACGTAATGACATGTGAACCTCATCATGTTTTAAAGAAGAGTGTCTTGATTAAGTGGTGGAAATAGCGGATGATGAGCAGAGCAGTAACAAAACTCCGAGACATTTACAGTTACAGGTGAAGTGTACAAACTCTAGTACATGGTGATGTTTTAGATAACTGTAAATGAATTCACATGTTCACGGTTTTTTGAAAATATTTACTGAAAATATTAGTTTTGCTCAGCAAGAAAAGACATTTGAGAAAAACTGATATATATATATATATATATTATTATTATCTTAATACTTTTATATTCTTAATATTTTTCAATATTTATTCATTATATTATACTATATATAATTATATTTATATTACATTCAAAAAAAATTATATATAGTATTTTCAATTATATTTTTAATTATTTTTTAATTTGTATATACATAATATGTTGTGTATCAATTTAACATTACATATGTTTATATCACACACATATACACATACTTGCAGCTGCTTATACAGTATGCTGCTTATACATGCAGAGTGAAACAGGGCAAAGTCCTCAATTCAAATCTAACTTTCTGTTGACTGACTGGCCAACCAAATGAAATGGATTTATCTACTAAAGAAAGTTCCGCTAAATGAAAGCCCTGACATGTGCCATGATATATTGTCAATCCGTCTGCAGAGTGGACAGGCTGTCCTCATTGACTCAGATGGCTGCTCTCAACTGAAAGACATTTGCTCTTAGGGAATAAACTGCCAGGTAGACATTGATCAAATAAGAATACTGTTTACGCTGCTCTTAGGTTTTGTGCTTCGAACCACCGCTGTTCATCATTTCAAGGCTTGAGACAGACCCAGATGCTCCACAGAGAATGCTTATTGTTTGAGGGGCAAACGGAGGCCATATCAGTCACATCTCAAACAAATGAACGTGGCAGGTCCCATTCACAAGCCAATAAACCCTCATGTCCTTTACAGCACCTGAGCAAATGGAATTTTCAACAGTGAGACCAAGGCACTAATATGAGCTTTGAATTTATAACATGTTGGTGAAGACAAAAGTCAGAGTCGAAAATTCATAGGCTGTAGTCTGAAAACTCCTGTAATAACAAAGAGGCTCTGAAAAGTACAGCTCCATCAAAGATCTGCTTTCAACTGAAATGAAAAAGTGTAGACAGTGGTGTAGTTGTTTATGAGCTGTTGATCCTGCGGCATGAAAAGGTTCAGCTTGCTTCCCTTCAGACGGGAGGGTTAATTACACCATAACATTTACTCTGTCTCATGATAAACACCTTGCTTATGGCCACAGCATATGAAAGAGGTTCGACCGAGGCTAAGACTATATTTCAAATGGAGAAGAGGTTATTTAATGGGGGCAGGTATTTAAAAGGTAATTGTGCTGGAAATAATCTACAGCTTATCTTCGCCTGCATTTCATTTTTATCAGACTTTCACACTGCACGTCAGCCATGCTAACACAAGATGACTTTCTTTAAAACTTTACTCATAAAACTCTATTTTATGGGTGTCTAGAGCTTGTTTCAGAGGGAAAAAAATTAAACAGAAATACTTTTCACAGGCTTGTGATGTTTAAAGAGGCTATAGATGTACTAGATGTTTAGAAGTGTCCACATGACCCCACGTCCCAGCAAGGGAAGCAGACATGGCCTCCTGCACACTGCGCCCTTTCACTGGAGCTCTGTGCACTACTGCAGACACACTGAGAAAGAAACGGTCGTTCAAGCACACCATAAGCTTACCTAGAAAAACTGGACACACATGGAAATGAGTTATTTAAAAAAAACAAGCAACTTAACAGATATGAAACATTTATATTCTGTTTAGAATATAATAAAAAAAAAAAAATGAGTGCTTTAAAAAAGTGTTTGCCGCAATCCTGATTTATTCTGTTTTTGTTTATCTCAGTTAATTGCTTCAGAAATGAAAAAAATTCAAACATAAAGGCAACCTGAGTAAACCCAAAATATAGGTTTTAAATGATAGTTACTTATTGAAACAAAAAAGTTATCTAAAGCAAACTGGGCCTTTGTGAAAATGTATGTGCCCCCGTAGTTAGTTACTAATTCCAAAATCTAATGCTGTGTCTGAAAGCTTAAGCAGAAGACTTGCTGCCACTGCTGTCCTATCAGGCAATGACCTTGCAGACAGCATTTGCACATGAAGGTACCTCTCGAAACTGATTTCTGACAGACTTCTGAGGCAGCATAATGGTTTAAAGATCTACAACAAAATAGAGAGCTTTGGTGCAATTTGGTGCAATATTCAACTACTACAATACTAATTTCTTGCTAGAAATGAAATCAAAAGTGGAAAAACTAGTCAAAAAATTTATATTTATACAAACAACCAACCACAACTTTCACATGCAATCTTTATTTTTGCAGCTCAACTGTCACGGAATTTAACGCACATGATTGTGGGATATTAAAGGCAGCAAAGGATACATCTATGCTGCCTTCAAAAATCGATCAGATGCAGGTATCTCAGTAGACAGGATGTGACATGCCTTGTTACCTTCCAACCTCCATATGCTGTCTGTGTGTGGAGGACGCATTTTTCAGCTTTTGGATGCAGCCTATGAAACTGCATTCATAATGAGGTTCAGCTGGTCAGGTTACTCCCAAACCTTTTCAATTAAATCAACATTTAAATAGAACTTATTCAACAGCATGAAGTTGGTTAAAAAGTCTTACACACTAACACACTATGCCAAACGTGAACGAAATTCCAGAAATGATGAGGAAGGTGACTGAAATACACCAGTCTGGGAAGGGTTACAACGCTACAGTATTTCAAAGGCTCTTGGGTTTCAAAAAAACCACAGTGAGAGCCATTATCTCCAAATGGAAGAAACTCGACAAACCTTCCCAGAAGTGGCTGACCTTCCAAAATTCTTTCAAAAGCACAGCGACAACTCATCCAAGAAGTCACAATAGACCAAAGGACAACATCGAAGGAACTGCAGGCCTCTCTTGCATCAGTAAAGGTCACTGTTCATGACTCCACTAGCCGAAAGACACTGGCCAAAAATGGCATCCATGAAAAAGTGGTGAAGCGAAAACCACTGCCAACCCAGAAGAACAATAAGGCTCGCCTGAATTTTGCCAAAACACACCTTGATGATCCTCTCATATATACAGTACACACAGACATTGCAGACACACATTACACAAATTTGTACAAGTGTACTGTTAGAATGCTAAGAAGAGGCATTCTCTAAAACAGATTCAGAATTCGTCATAGAGCATTAACAGACGACCATTAAATTCACTTTCTCAGCAGATACTAGATCTCTCTCCTCACAGGAAACTCCTCGCTGGATCAATGACCTGACTAAGTGACTGTTTATGGGCATCTTCCATGCCCATCGATTTCAGTGTCATGAAGAGAAGATCTGTTATATTAATAATGGATGCTTAGTGCCACGATACTCCTATGCCAGCTAGACCAGACCTACAGCCAAAGGCTAAAGCACAACCAGAGTTCATCTCTCTCTCTTTTGAGGCTGACAGCTCAATCCTTCTCTTTCACACAGATATATGCCTCCTATATCAATGCATTTACGTTTGTACACACATTTGAAAAAGTGTCAGTACACTCTGTTCAGGGCAACACTGGCACCTACTGGCAGATCATGAAACTACAAGGAAAGGTGATGTCTGTGCATGCATGTGCGCTAAATTGTAGTCTCTGACTCAGCTTTAACATGCACATGAACTGCACACAGTCTGTTCCCCGACCATCTGATGGATTTTACAAACAAAACTGGAAAGCACTTTCTCAATCTGGTAATCGGTAAACGAACAACCTGTAATCTGACTGGCTGGCATCCAACAAGCACTTTTGAGCATGAATATCCTTATACAGGCCAAAAAAAAAAAAACCACAACAACAATAGTAACTATAATACATAATAAAACAGAAAAAAATAATAAGTGTCAAAAGCACCTCAAAAAATTACAGCTAATTTAAATATTAATAAATATTATAATGGTATATATATAATGCTAAAATAACACTGCAAAATAAAATATCTAATATCTAATATTTCAGATTATCAGAGTCTGCTTGCCTGTTTCTAAAAAATAATTAAATAAATAAATAAATAAAAACTGCATCTGACTGCATTTGCTCTGATCAAAAATAAGACATTTCAATGTCATGTTGACAGATGAAAAACAAAAACAAAAAAACTTTAAAAATAATTTTGTCAGACAAATTACAGCTTTACCAACAACTTTCAAAACTTAAAAAATATTGCTTGCTCTTGTAACAGTCTAGAAGCATGTCCCAAATTGCCCTCTGTAAATTCA
Source organism: Sinocyclocheilus anshuiensis (assembly GCF_001515605.1). Classification (NCBI taxonomy): domain Eukaryota; kingdom Metazoa; phylum Chordata; class Actinopteri; order Cypriniformes; family Cyprinidae; genus Sinocyclocheilus; species Sinocyclocheilus anshuiensis. Next base: position 791,937 of record NW_015540838.1, on the reverse strand, counting down.
GTATTCTCTCTGCTCTACTTTGATGGATATAAAAGCAGCAACTTTTTAAAAAGTGTATATCCTGAACAAAAAGAGGCAGGAAATAATTCTGTGGGGTTCAGGAGCATCTAAGACAGGACACAGGCAAGTGTAAAAAGCCAAAGAAAGTGAATATGCAGGGAAGACACATCATGCTGGACTGTCCATCACTGAAGCCTGCCAGTAGGTTTTGGCTCTCATGTAAGTGTCATCTTAATGAATCATTCAGTAAAAGCAGGCTCTTCAGCTCAGCAAGAGGACAGGGCATTAAGTAGAAGCTATCTGTCATCCGCAGTCTCTCCATCCTATTTTCAGTTAGGCCGTCACTCTCCAAAGGCCATCCGGTTTACCCAGCTTTCTCCTCACACTCTGGCTTTTCTTTGGAGCACTGTTCTTCTATTGCATTCTGATAACTTCGTGAAGATGAAAGCACACACACATACCGCCTGATCATCTTATGACTTTAAAGGACACATACATTTGTCTCTTAAGGAAACTTGTTTCTGCCACAGGGGAAAAATGGTAATTGTGACTTTTTATCTCACAATTCAGACTTTTTTCCACTCACAATTCTCAGTTTATATCTCACAATTCTGACTTTTTTCTCATAATTGTGAGATATGAACTCAGAATTATGAGATAAACTCGCTCAGAATCATGAGATATAAATTTAAGAAAAAGGTATGAAATAAACTACAATAAATTTAAATTACATTTTTAATTTTTACATTTTGTTTTATTTTATTCCATGGTGGAAACAATAAAACAGAACTGTGAGATGCAAACTCAGAATTGCGAGAAAAGTCAGAATAGTGAGAAAATGTTGCAATTACTTTTAAATTTTTTATCTGTAGTGGAAACAAGCTTATAGTCCGTGCTACAATCCTTCACAAATTTTTTATCAATTATATATAGACAGAGAATCAAATGCCAGTAAATGCTAATTAATCTTCAAAAAGTGCACACATTTAATGTAGGAACCCACCATGAATATGATCCATATCTTTAAAGTTATTACTTTTTACCATATGTTTTGGGTCTTACTGTGAATGGTTCATTGGTGCACAATATTTCAAAAGAACATCAAGGTCTTTTCATCCCCTCTAAACATTTGTTCCACTTAGTAAAACATCAAATGATGCAAGTAAAATGGTTTGAAATGCTGTTTTGTGGTGGCAGATATAACAGATGACAGCAGCTAAGCAGTGAAAACAAAACATGCGAATATTTCTCCAAGCAAAGTCTTGAACATTCGCATGTCGCAAACACAGACACATCCAGGAGCACAGAAACTTGTTGTAAACACTGCCCCAAAACTTTTATTTATAAAATAGCTTCGATACTGAATCGCCACATAATATTTCTCTGCAACAAAGGGGTAAAATCGCTGTTTTTGAAGTAGCTAAACTCACAGATTCGTTGTTTGCAGAGAGAGACGCGCAGACGCAGGTAATTCACACACACAACTTTCATCTCTCTCTCAAAAAGGTCATATTTGAGAAAAAGGTTGAGTAGTTTCCATCACTGGATATAGCTGTCGGTCATTTATTTAACATTTCTATTGTAAAACAGTTGATTAATATTAATGGTTTCCAAATTCCATCTTACCTCGCTCTCTTTCAACATTAAACTGAAGTGCTGGTATTTGTGCTCTGCTTCTGTGAACAGTAAATCCCGCCCACTTTGATTTAATTGGCCATCTCAGTCATTTTGATATTGACGAGTGCTGTTAGACCACTGGGGCAGACCAGGTTGAAAATGTAACTTTTAAAGCTTTTGTCATCCTAACAACAAGACCGCTGCGTAATGGAGTGCAGCAGATTAGTGCAAGAATTTCAAATATTGGGGGGGACAACTTGGCCATTTCTAATTATTGGGGGGAATTGTCCCCCTCAATGTCTATGTTGGTTATGGCCCTGCCTCCAAACAATCACAACAGAATGTCAGATTGTTTTATTTTTCAAAAGAGTGAAGATGACATCAATGCTGAATAAGTGGCTCCAATGGTTACTTAAGCAAATAAACAGAATAAGCTTTTGCACTGAGCATATGTCAACAGGCATTCTGCAGCCAACAAACCCATTCAATTAATGAAGCATTTGGCATTTTTAACCAGGAAAACAGCACATCCCAAAAAATAAAGTGCTTTGCTGTCAATTAGATGGGCAATTTAATTTCTTAAAATGCCAAAGCTACATAAAGCAGCCTGTTTGTTTGCCAGCCTGCAGAGTAAAAATGCTGAACAAAATATTCCACTTAAAAAGAACTGAACATCTCTCAGGGAGAAGGATAAAGGGACGAGACCTTCACTCCTTCAAACCTCCTCTTCATCAAAAACTTTTGGCTAATTTAAAATCTAAGTGACTGGATGAAATCTGACTTACTTAGATCTGCAAACTAAATATTGAAAATTAAATACTACCAATAATAATAGACTCCAATACCCGTCAGCTCACTCTACTCATGCCGCAGACAGAGATGACATGAATTCTGACTTAATTTTTCTCTGCAGCTGCAAAAAGCTGAAGAAATGAAGTGCAAATGGCATAGCTTACACTAATGACATTGCGGTGGGGATCCGCAATGAGCCAAGCTGCTAACTGAAATTGGCAGCACATCACTGTTAGAATCCATGAATACAGATGAAGAAGCTTCTGAACTGCACACTTCATAATCAAGAACATAATAAACATGCTCTAATAGATTGTGTCAGTATGCAAATCAAAACAGTAAATGACTTTGGCTGATTTCTAAGGGCTTATCATTCAATGTTTTTTAGACTGGGGTAGTTTCTAGAGCAGGGGTGGGGAACGTTGATCCTGGAGGGCCTGTGTCCCTGCAGAGTTTAGCTCCAACCCTAATCAAACACACCTGAGCAAGCTAATCAAGGTCTTCAGGATACAGGTAGGTATTTTTTTCAGGGTTGGAGCTAAACTCTGCAGGACAATGGCCCTCCAGGATCAACGTTCCCCACCCCTGTTCTGGAGAAAGATATACAAAGGAAAATGTATTACATTTATCTGAGGAAAAATAGGCACTTCGCAATATTCACTTTTTATGGTGCTGGAAATGGACCCTTTTCACAAGACTGTGATGACGCGATTTCAGCAACGGTCATCAGCATCGTAAATCCTCCAAAGTTTTTTGTATCTTCATTTTTTTTTTTAAATGTATGTACATTTATAACACTATATTTTGTATTATATTACATTTTGTATCAAATTACAAAAAAAAAAAATAGTTAACGCTAATGCGAGGGTGTTTCTAATACAGCGTCTATGGGACTGACGGTAAATTTGACATCATTCTCTCTCCTGACTGCTGTTATTAGTCTCTCTCTATTTTTTCCCTTTTTTGAAAGTCATGAAAACACTATCATGGAGTTTTTCTTTTGTTATTTGAGCAAATGGGAATGCAAAAAAATATACATTTGTGGTAGTTTCCCATTCACCGCAATAGAAGTTTACCCAACTATGTCGACTTCTGTTGCTGAGAAACCCGGAAATGTGAAAAAGGTGTTAGGATCAAAATGTTTAGGGAAATTTGATTTCTCAGTTCTAGACCCCTTTAATAAAACATACATTGAAATATTACAATTTAAAATAACTTGTTTTCTATTATAATGCATTTTAAAAAGTAATTTATTCCTGTGATGGCAAAGCTGAATTTTCAACAGCCATTACGTCAGTCTTCGGGGTCACATGATCCCTCAGAAATAATTCTAAAATGTTCAAAGAATATTTCTTACTGACCCCAAACTGTTGAATGGTAGTGTTTGTATATATATATATATATATATATATATATTTCTCCATAAACAAACAGCAAGGTTTCCTTTAGAAAATGTAATTTTTATGAAATAAATGACCTGTTGTGCCACATAAGTTTATCAGGGTTTGTAAAAGGGAGAATTAAAAAAACAAAAAGACTTCCAATTATTCCAATTAACAGCCAATTACGGTATGCTTAAAATCTGAATAAGCAATTAAGAAGTAACTGTGAAAGTGTATAAATCTCCTTTTATAACAGCTACAATATTTCAACTAACAACCTCTACAGCAGTTTTCTTATCAGACACTGATTTATAGAGCTCATTCCAGATGTTAAGCATCTAGCAGAAACTGGCAAGGTGCCATGAACACAAATACAACATTTATCTAAGGGAGAGCAAGTGTTCTCAGAAAGCACAATAAATCACTGCAATACAGAGAAACAGATGTATGGCCTGAAAATAACGATAAGTATGTTAACCATCAGCCTGCTGGACACTTTCATTTTTCAAAGTTAAAGTGTTAATGGCTGGGATTTATACACTACATAATCGCAAGAGACATTATTTTAAAATAACTCTGGGACCCACTGAATAGTAGATAAGAGTCAGTTAAGGCCACAGTGTGCGTTGTTCTTTCATTCAAAAGCGTTTCCTCCAAGTTCCAGCGTATTAACTGAAGCCCTGAGGCAGCTTGATGCATCTCAGACAGGATCCAGGGTGACAGATCTGTTCCTGCTTAAAGCTCAGCTCTGATGAAGAGCAAGCTTCTGCAAACTCATACACCACCTACAGCAGCACTATTCATCCAGCTGTCCTAACAGAGCCTGTGAATCTGAGGAATCAGAGGTCTTATCTCTTAGATGAGTGTATAAACATGGCAGAGTGCTGAGTGCACTGTATGGCAGACAAGCATTTTATCTGATGACATGCTGGGCCGTCAAAAGGGACACAGCCAGGTCTCTTCTCGTGGAAATATGTCAGTGTGTGTATATATACTGTATGTATATGTGCAGCGAATCAATGCATTTGTGTAACCGCGTCACCGCGTTCGCCTACATCCTACGTCATCTGCTGGAACGTATATATACATGAACGAATACACATATACATATATATACATATATACACACATATGTATTCGTTCATGTATATATACGTTCCAGCAGATGACGTAGGATGTAGGCGAACGCGGTGACGCGGTTACACAAATGCATTGATTCACTGCAGAAGGCCTTTATAAACCCCCTGGATTCATGTCGAGTATGTTTTATGATGGATGGATGCACTTTATTGGACTTCAAAATCTGAACAGCCATTCATTGCCATTTTAAGCTTGGAAGAGCCAGGACATTTTTAATATAACTCCGATTGTATTCGTGTGAAAGAAGAAAGTCATATACACCTAGGATGGCTTGAGGGTGAGTAAATCATGGGGTAATATTCATTTTTGGGTGAACTATCACTTTAAAGCCTGATTATTTCAGGGGCCTTGTCACAAATCTATTGTTTTTGAATTTCTGTGTTACTTTTGCTTATATTTTCACACTTAAAACAATGATTTGGTATTCCTCCACTTGTCCTATTTTGTGCTAAGAAATAAGTCTCCTGACAGTTCTCTCTCAAGTAGTTCCATTGTTGTCAGCAGCATTAAGTCTGAGAATGATTCAGAGGGCTATATAATACTTTTAATTGTAAAAAAATAACTTCTCTTTAAAGTTTTGTTGGTTCAACATACTTACCTGTTGATCAAAAATTGCCTTAAACTTACACCAGAATTTATTTATTTATTTTTTTAGTAACTTTGTTTTTTTTTTTTTGTTTTTTTTTTTGCAACAACATTTTATCACTTTCATAAGAAAATCTTATTTTCCTGAATAATTTTGACATGCTTCTTTGGTAGTTGATCAAGGAGACTTGCTGGAACATTATATCTCTAAAGAACCCTAACATGTCTTCTAAGTAAAGAGTCATTGCTGAATTTGTTAAGTTTCAGAGGGGGTGTACTTATTCATGCTGTGTACTGTATATATGTCTTACAAAATAAAAAATATAAAATCTATCCTATGGAAACTCATTACCGATACCGTACTGGGAGTCATACAAGGACAGACGTGCGATAAATTGATGCTTAAGTACACTAAGAGCAACATCAAGCGCAAAGAAACTAATTCAAGAAAATAAGATCAGGAGTATTAGAGGCCCTACAGTATTTAGAGGATCTCTATATAGTATATGTAGACTAGATATAGTTTTTCTCTAAAAAATCTCTCTAAAATAACTGTATAAAATAAACTCTTATATGGGACATACAAATAAATATTTTACAGCCAGGGTCTTGGTTGCTAGTAGTAAAGTGATGACTTGGTAATGGCTACAACTGGAGACCTGATTTATGTCATAGGAAAAATGACTCTGTTGACCAGGTTTGCCATTATGAATAGATACAAGAATACCTTAAATTTATTATGCATGCATATTTCATGAACACAAATGAGAATCCGAGAACCCCATCTGTGGATGTCGAACTTTGAATGTGGACAAATACTCCTGCTTGTTCTGTTTGACATATCATTCCCACATGATTAGGGAACATTTACATTCGATCAACAAAATGCGAAAGATCTCAATCCTCAAAGGCAAACATTTTTAACCTTGAAAGGTGATTTTTAAATGAGGCTTTCTGGGATCACAGCTCACTCAAAAAAAAAAGCCCAACAGAGACTTGTGAGCCAAGCTTTGACCTTTCCCTAAAAGGTGTCACATAACTTTGTCTGTCATAATAATCATTTTTTGGAAAACAAATTCTTCATCAAGAGGCCAGAGCAAAATGTACTTCCTGACCCCTGTTCAGCATGATTATTAAGATCATTTACATATCAGAGACAAAAGGGATACTGTCTGTACTTTGATCCACCGTACATACTGTATTAACCTCAGCATGAATACAACAGCATGAGGATGGAGGAAGAAAAGACTACATAAAACTGTTTTCCAACATTCAATTAAATCCATAGCCAACATGTCTTTTAAGTCCATAATCCATATCAAAAACCCCACTGCTAGTTAAAATAATAGCATGGACACAATGATCCTTTACTTTGAGGTTCACCAGGCTGCAAACCAGCAGATGCAACACAACCAGCCCACCAGTGTTATCTATTTCCATCTGGGGCCATATGAAATGGGGATAAAAATGGGGTAACGCACAATCAGAGCACAACAGATTACACCACACTTTGTGTCCTTATCATACACGTATTTCCACATCTATTGACAGTCTCAGACAGCACACTCACAGTCCCTTCTCTGGCCATCTGATACCTACTTCATGCAAAACAGCTAGAGCTGGCTGTTACACTGTTTTCACAAAATGCTTTCACAACTGTTCAACATTGATAATAACAAGAAATGTTTCTTGAGCACCAGATCAGCATATTAGAATGATTTCTGACCAGGTTTGCCATTATGAATAGATACAAGAATACCTTAAATTTATTATGCATGCATATTTCATGAACACAAATGAGAATCCGAGAACCCCATCTGTGGATGTCGAACTTTGAATGTGGACAAATACTCCTGCTTGTTCTGTTTGACATATCATTCCCACATGATTAGGGAACATTTACATTCGATCAACAAAATGCGAAAGATCTCAATCCTCAAAGGCAAACATTTTTAACCTTGAAAGGTGATTTTTAAATGAGGCTTTCTGGGATCACAGCTCACTCAAAAAAAAAAGCCCAACAGAGACTTGTGAGCCAAGCTTTGACCTTTCCCTAAAAGGTGTCACATAACTTTGTCTGTCATAATAATCATTTTTTGGAAAACAAATTCTTCATCAAGAGGCCAGAGCAAAATGTACTTCCTGACCCCTGTTCAGCATGATTATTAAGATCATTTACATATCAGAGACAAAAGGGATACTGTCTGTACTTTGATCCACCGTACATACTGTATTAACCTCAGCATGAATACAACAGCATGAGGATGGAGGAAGAAAAGACTACATAAAACTGTTTTCCAACATTCAATTAAATCCATAGCCAACATGTCTTTTAAGTCCATAATCCATATCAAAAACCCCACTGCTAGTTAAAATAATAGCATGGACACAATGATCCTTTACTTTGAGGTTCACCAGGCTGCAAACCAGCAGATGCAACACAACCAGCCCACCAGTGTTATCTATTTCCATCTGGGGCCATATGAAATGGGGATAAAAATGGGGTAACGCACAATCAGAGCACAACAGATTACACCACACTTTGTGTCCTTATCATACACGTATTTCCACATCTATTGACAGTCTCAGACAGCACACTCACAGTCCCTTCTCTGGCCATCTGATACCTACTTCATGCAAAACAGCTAGAGCTGGCTGTTACACTGTTTTCACAAAATGCTTTCACAACTGTTCAACATTGATAATAACAAGAAATGTTTCTTGAGCACCAGATCAGCATATTAGAATGATTTCTGACGGATCATGTGACACTGAAGACTGGAGTAATGGCTGCTGAAAAACGCTTTTGCCATCACAGGAATAAATTACATTTTAAAAATGTATTCAAAAAAAGTTATTTTAAATTGTAATAATATTTCACAATATTAGTGTTTTTGTGTATTTTGGATCAAATAAATGCAGTCTTGGTGAGAATTTTTTCAAAAACTGCAAAACTAGACTTCAAATGCTCTTCTTTATACTTGAAAGAGCTGCAGTTTCATAACCAACGAGATAAAAGGAGTAGCAAGCAGTTCAAGAAATAATATTTGAATATTTTCACTGGAGTCACTGGAAAACACAAGTGCACATGAGGTACAATGTCAAACTATCTGTTGAGGAGCAACACTGTTTAAGATCCTGTGCTGCCATTGAAGCCGGATCAGAATCACAGCTGAGCGCAACAGGCAGAGAAGCAGATGTCCTACACCATGTGATATCCACTTTCACCACAGAAATAGTAACTAAAGATGCAGCCTCCATCTTATGTACAAAGAGTGTGGACATCTTAGATATGTGCCTGACACTGACAGTCTATTCCACTGAATCACATAAGTTACAGCTTATTCAGTTGTCCAAATTCAGCCATCTTTACAACACAGGGTCTATTGATTCTGCTACATTCTGCTGCCTATGTATATCCGAGAGACAAGCATTATGCTGAATTTGCAGATTAATTTCTAAATGTTAATCAAACAGAAGAGCAGAGGGATGTAATCTACACTGACCCTGAGTAAAATTGAATTCTGTCACTGCCGAAATTATGAATGCTTGGAATAAAAAGAGCTAATTAGGGAGTCTACAAAAGTTTTTTAATTAAATAGATGATTATTTCTGGACGGTGAAACATGGGGGGGGGGCGTGTAGAGAGACGAGTCTATTGAAATCATACTGTCAGGATCATGGGCTTGTTTTGTTATGTTTTACCCCTGTTTCTGTTCCTGTGTTCCCTTTTTTGGTCATGTTCCTGTCCATGTTTAGTTAATTAGTCATTCTGTGCACCTGTGTTAAGTGATTATCCCTTGTATTTAAGTTCCTGTTTGTTCAGTCTTCCTTTGTCGGGTCTACTTGTTGTAAACGTCTTCCTTTTGCTCTTTGACTCCCTGTTGGATTATTAAAGACTTTCGTTTTTGTGAAATCTCCACGTCTCCTCGTTTCTTTGCCCGTGCTCCAGCGTATCGTGACACATGCTTAGTAAGTCAAATAATGCTTCAGATGAGTGCAGCATGAGCAATTTCATGGCAATCTTATTACTTCAAATATCTATAATAATAATAACAATAAATATATCAATTAAATAATTACATACATATTTTAGAAATATATTTTATAAATACACTATATTTTATTTATATACATTTTAAATTTTTTAAAATAAAATTTCAGATATTAAAAATGTTATCTTTCAAAATTTTCAAGTTTTTCTTTTAACCCTCTGCACAAATAAATTTAAGAGTAATCATTATTATTATTATTATTAATAATAATAACAATCAATTATAGTATTAATATATTATATTATTTATTCATTATATCAATTATATTATTCATATTAATTATATTATTAATAATTTATATATAATTAATTACATATATATTTTATACATTTGATAAACAATATTTTATTAATACATTTTATATATTTTTAAAATAACGTTGTAAAATTGTATCTTGACTACTCAACCTTTTTCGTGTGGCTTTTGGAAAACCAGCAAACCTCAAGGCTAAAGCTTGAGCATCAGAGCAAGAGAAGAGTACACTGCCCTCAATCCACAGTCTCCAATCAAACAGTCTCACAATTCTCTGCTCCACACATCAGCTTGATGTGCGTATCTTTGTCTTAACAGCATTTGCATAAAGATATAATGTGCTATAGATTCAGTATCCACAAAGCAACATCACTCAATATTTCACATCTTGAAAGAATTAATTCTTGCAAGCTTTATTTTAATCAAAGTTTCTGTCCTTGCTACCACTACTGCTGTTTATTTGGGCCTACTTGACTGAATTAAATCCATTCGGGGAAAAAAAGGATTTTAGTAAATCTAACCGCTAATTAGAAAAGGAACACTGTCGATTCCACTGAATCACATAAGTTACAGCTTATTCAGTTGTCCAAATTCAGCCATCTTTACAACACAGGGTCTATTGATTCTGCTACATTCTGCTGCCTATGTATATCCGAGAGACAAGCATTATGCTGAATTTGCAGATTAATTTCTAAATGTTAATCAAACAGAAGAGCAGAGGGATGTAATCTACACTGACCCTGAGTAAAATTGAATTCTGTCACTGCCGAAATTATGAATGCTTGGAATAAAAAGAGCTAATTAGGGAGTCTACAAAAGTTTTTTAATTAAATAGATGATTATTTCTGGACGGTGAGGGGGGCGTGTGGGGCGTGTAGAGAGACGAGTCTATTGAAATCATACTGTCAGGATCATGGGCTTGTTTTGACCCCTGTTTCCCCTGTTTCTGTTCCTGTGTTCCCTTTTTTGGTCATGTTCCTGTCCATGTTTAGTTAATTAGTCATTCTGTGCACCTGTGTTAAGTGATTATCCCTTGTATTTAAGTTCCTGTTTGTTCAGTCTTCCTTTGTCGGGTCTACTTGTTGTAAACGTCTTCCTTTTGCTCTTTGACTCCCTGTTGGATTATTAAAGACTTTCGTTTTTGTGAAATCTCCACGTCTCCTCGTTTCTTTGCCCGTGCTCCAGCGTATCGTGACACATGCTTAGTAAGTCAAATAATGCTTCAGATGAGTGCAGCATGAGCAACAAATTTAAGAAATTAATTTATAAATACACTATATTTTATTTATATACATTTTAAATTTTTTAAAATAAAATTTCAGATATTAAAAATGTTATCTTTCAAAATTTTCAAGTTTTTCTTTTAACCCTCTGCACAAATAAATTTAAGAGTAATCATTATTATTATTATTATTAATAATAATAACAATCAATTATAGTATTAATATATTATATTATTTATTCATTATATCAATTATATTATTCATATTAATTATATTATTAATAATTTATATATAATTAATTACATATATATTTTATACATTTGATAAACAATATTTTATTAATACATTTTATATATTTTTAAAATAACGTTGTAAAATTGTATCTTGACTACTCAACCTTTTTCGTGTGGCTTTTGGAAAACCAGCAAACCTCAAGGCTAAAGCTTGAGCATCAGAGCAAGAGAAGAGTACACTGCCCTCAATCCACAGTCTCCAATCAAACAGTCTCACAATTCTCTGCTCCACACATCAGCTTGATGTGCGTATCTTTGTCTTAACAGCATTTGCATAAAGATATAATGTGCTATAGATTCAGTATCCACAAAGCAACATCACTCAATATTTCACATCTTGAAAGAATTAATTCTTGCAAGCTTTATTTTAATCAAAGTTTCTGTCCTTGCTACCACTACTGCTGTTTATTTGGGCCTACTTGACTGAATTAAATCCATTCGGGGAAAAAAAGGATTTTAGTAAATCTAACCGCTAATTAGAAAAGGAACACTGTTCAACAAACAACAACAAATACAGAATTACTGACATGCCCCATAGGCTACATTTTGATATTCAGGCAAATGGAAAGCAACCCACAGACCCTCTAATTTTCCTTCATTCTTTCAGTTGAGATGGTTTTGGGAATGGAAAAAGACAGATATATGAGTGTGCCTTTTTCCCTGTGAAATACCGCTGACAGTGCAAGCAAAAGGCAGCTCTGCTCTCTGTGTAGTGACTGAGATGAGAGGAATACAGCATCAAACAGAAAGGCTCAGAAAGGACCAAAACACTCACTACAAACTCAGTCTCTCCATGGAAGCACAGAAATTCAGAAATCTTTAAAAAGGAGCAAACTTAGTTCAACAGAAGTAGTGTGTTTGTGGACTGACAGCTACAATAATCTCCTTAGCACTTACACTGGAAAAAAAAAGCTACCTGAACTGAGTTGAAAGAAATATTTTACTCAAAAATAGAAATATTCTGTCTTCATTTACTCACCTTCATGTCAATTCGAACCCTGAAGTGTACCAAGCTTGAAAAAGGATGCCAAAAAAAAAACTTCTTCTGAAGTCATGTACTAGTTTCGTGTAGAAACAGGCAAGGTTTATACCGCTATCCACTGAAAATATGGACATCTGCTGCTCTAGAGCTCATGAGAGTTATGCTCTTTTCAAGGTTGACCCAGTTCATAAAACAGGCTGAATTATTCATTCCCCATTGCGACTGATCAGGTTCTCGAGATGCTCCAGCCACAGCAGTTCTAAAGTAAACAGCTCACTGGAGGTGAAGATTATCAGTAAACGACTAACATTTGAGCCTGTTCCTCACACAAAGTCTGCTGATCCTTTAGGAGACTTGAAATATAGCACAGGAGTCATATGAACTACTTTTAGGATGCTCTACAGTGATTTTTATTTTATTTTTTTTGGAGCATGACAGCCCCAGTCCTCACTCAGTTTCTTTATACTAAAAATAGCAACCAGGATATTTTTCAGAAAAATAACCTTTTGCATTCTGCATAAAAAGTCTGCACAACGATGAGTAATAATTACAAACTATTCCTTAAAAATGATGCAACCCAATAGTCTGGATGATTCATAGCCTATATTAAATAATATTTTTAATGGTCCCACTTTATATTCGGTGTACTTGCATGTACAAGTCATCGTATACTTACTGAGTTTGTGCTGATTGGGAAAAAACACTTTAGTTTCTATTGAGGTGGGGAAAAACACTTTAGTTACTACTGAGGTGTGGGATACAGTTTAGGTTAGTTTCATGGGTGGGTTAAGGTGTAGGGTCAACAGTGTAATTAATTAGATGTAATTACATGCAGGTATATTTTTAAATACAAGTAAGTAAAGTACAACGTAAAAACATGTATGTACACAATAAGTGCATTTTATCCACTATAAATATTAGTACATAGTAAATATCACACATAAAATAAAGTGGGTCCTTTTGATAAAAAAAAGTAAATTCATCCTAAATTAAGATGGCAATTAATTGTAGACCACTCAAAAATATTGTAGATTGTTTGAAAAACACTACACTGCATGAGTCAACAAACAGCTTACGCATCTAAAACTCAGCTGTTTATGTCATGCCTTAACCCTGTAAGTCAAAATGAGACAATAACCAAATTAAACCATAGCCTCGGGGATAGTTTACCCTCATAACACAAATTCATCTGCCACGCTGTCATTAGAAGCATCCACGATAATCCGTCTACGCACTCGAATTTAGACTGTCTCTCAAACCTAAAACAGCATGTTTGGGCGCTTGCAGTAGGCTAGGCTATGGTTTCCAAATCAGAAAACGCACGAATATCAGAAATCATTAAAAAAATACACGGTCTATGTAAGCAGCTTACTATATTTTAAACACAGTCATACGAATAAAACTATGTAGCGCGGATAGGCTATCAAACCGGAAGAATTATTTTTTTATTTTATTATTGTGGATAAAGCTTAAAACGAAGCCAATGCTCTCGCGTAAGCTGTATTTCTCTGCCTTATTTTTTCCATATCTCACTTCACATTACAGTAAAGCATAAAAAAGTATGTCGGCTTACCTTGTTCTGTCTTCTTTGGTTACTTCTCGTGTTGTCACCAATGTGAAGTCTAGTGATGCGTGCGCACTCGTTACAGCAAACTACACTGTGCGCTTAAACTATACCATTTCTGCTCTGCTACATGACAGTGTACCAGGAAGGTTCAGCGACGTAGCTACTGAATTATACAGAGCTCTCCTCTTCCTCACATACAACTGTAGGCTACTCCTCCTCAGACTGACACCGAAAAGTCTGAGACATCTATATACGACAGCCCTTCCGAGTCCGACCCACTGACACTGTAGATTGTCTTGCTGTCAGAATAATATACTTAAACAGAGATCAACCCTGGAGACATCCAATCCCTTCAATTTATATATTTTTGTGTTTAATAAGAATATATTACTTGCTAAAAGAAAGGCCAGAGTCCAGGTGACAATTGCATCTATTTGACTTACTGTCCATTAGTAATTTAACTCCCTACAGTCCTCTGTCCTCAGTCCATCTGAAAGCCCACATCCATTTTAACAACCCTTTTACAATTTTCCATGAAGGACGTAAGAGCATTCTGCAAATTAGCATAAGTGGACAAGGTCAGAAACTGGTTCAAAACAAATGATACTTACAGATCGATTGTCTGATCGGCTGTGATGTGCAAGGGCTCTGCAAACCAACAAATTTTGGATTTTGGATGTTGAGATTCAACCTAAAATGTGACCCTGTCTTAAATCGCTGGGGTATATTTGTAGCAATAGCCAAAAATAAATTTTATGGGTCAAAATTATTGATTTTTCTTTTATGCCAAAAATCATAGTAAAGTAAAGATCATGTTCCATGAAGGTATTTTTTTAATTTCCTACTGTAAATATATTACAACTTAATTTTTGATTAGTAATATGCATAGCTAAGAACTTCATTTGGACAACTTTAAAGGCGTTTTTCTCAATATTTAGATTTTATTTGCACCTTCAGATTCCAGATTTTCAGATATTTTGGATGTCCGTGTCGGCGGCGTCTCTGGTCTCCGTCGTTGTGGATTACAATAAAAGTGTTAGAATTACAACCATATAAATATCTATGACTAAAACTGCACAGGTGCCTGCAGAACACCTGTGAGCATAGTGTACCCAAATTAACGTTCTGAGGAACAAATAAAGGTGGAACTAATAGCCTATAGACCTACACAAACACAACATAAGGCAACTGAAATATTACAATACTGAATTTTAGATTTTATCACTGGAAAAATATAATTTACAAATAATATATTGATTATGAAAAGGTTACAGTTGCAAATGTTACCAAGTAGCCTACGTAAGCTAAACATATGTACTATACTATACTATGCATTGACTTTCTTGAGACTTGTTTTGTCAACTGAGCATTGTAGGAGGACATCTGGATATGTTTCATGATCGTGGTAATTGAATATTCCTGCACTGTTCGGTGGTGTAAAGTCTTTGAGTAAATGTAATTAGTTACTGTACTTGAGTATCTTTTTGGCTACTTTGTAGTTTTACAGAGTATCAAAGGTATTAGCAACTTTTACTCTTTTTTTAATAGGCAGGCTATATGCACTCTTTACTCCACTACATTTGTAATGAGTCATGCAATTCTCATTACATTTTGCATGGCACCTAGCTTTTAATGCAGCAGTTTATTTCTGCTACAAAAGAAGCAATATTGCCATCTACACAGCATTAAAGGTACTATATCTTGTGCATTTTGCTCTTACTCACCGAAACTTGTCAACAAGGCTTCTTTATGTGAATGCAAGTGCATTAGC
Source organism: Sinocyclocheilus anshuiensis (assembly GCF_001515605.1). Lineage (NCBI taxonomy): Eukaryota > Metazoa > Chordata > Actinopteri > Cypriniformes > Cyprinidae > Sinocyclocheilus > Sinocyclocheilus anshuiensis. The sequence goes on along the minus strand of NW_015540838.1, from coordinate 776,278 downwards.
AGGTAACTGTTAATCGCTGGTGTTTTGTAAGAGATGAGGACATTACTGCAGCCAGCAATGAGGCTGAACCCAGCACATCTAGTGCAAGAAGCCTTTGATTTTTTCATTTTACTTAACATTATTTTATTTATCTGTCATATTTATCTGTCATATTGAAGAGACCTTTTTGAATGATATTGGTTAACTTATGCCCTTTTGTTTTAGCACTCATGCTTCACCGAGACTTGTAGACGTTTGTTGACGTTTTTAGAGGCGGTTGTGTTTACTTTGATTTATTGGAATTTTGAGGTGTTCAGTTTTATTTTGATTATAGAAAATAAATGTTATTGCTCTCCTCACAAATCAACTCTTTCTTATTTTTCACTGGCACGTCTCTTAAGGCCTGTTCACACCAAGGACGATAACTATAAAGATAACGATTGAGTCCACACCACAACTACAACAATAAAGGCACAAAGAAATTATATCGTTGGTACTGTTAAAATCAGCAAAATTTACTCAAGTCGTTTTGTAATTGGTGACTTGTAACTTGTAATGGAGTCATTTTCACTGTAAGGAATCTACTTTTACTCAAGTATGGTTTTCTCTTTACACCTTCTCGACAGATCTGAAAAGTCTTGAAAACATATTTATGCCTGCAGCTGCACATCTATCTATCTATCTATCTATCTATCTATCTATCTATCTATCTATCGATCTCTCTTCATTTTAAAATCCTCAGGTATGTTATTATAAAATTTCCTGACCCAAGCTGCAACCCACATGACATCACCACTGCCGCTGACATTTCAAATGTCAAGGGGTTGCATCTTTTGCAGTTTTGAGGTGAATGCTGAGCTGGAGAAATGACCCATTACACCCCTATGTATCTCTGACATTTTATTTTAATGATCAGTGGTACCAACAAAAACAAGGAAGAGTTAATTCTGCATGCTTTATGACTTGCAGTTAAGGTTGAGACATTAAACATTCCTTAGATATGATTTATCATACCTTTCCAGGAAAATGGCATCATTCTCTGAAATGGTAACTGTCTCCACAGTATAGGCTATGTCTCGTAGGCTATGTCTATTTTTCGAATGTAAAAAGAAGCAGGTAATTCTTTGTTTCGTTTATACGTTTTTTGGATTTTCAAGTTACTTTGGTATTGGGGATTGAGAAAAAGTTATGTAACAAGCTTAAAAGATACATAAACTTCACCAGGGAAAAATCAATGTGCGTACTGCTTAGTCAAAAGTGGGGAACATAAGTCATTGGCTAATGCAGTCACTTCATATTTTTGCAGAAAGGTTTGTTTTCCTTTTATAGCTTTGTAATTTTGTCTTGCCATATTTGCAAAATCATGTCTTCTTTTTCCACACAGCCATGCCCACATATTTGCCATCAAAGTTGTGCATGGTTCAGTTCATCACATAATTGTCCACAGCCACAGCAGAGCTGAATCATGCAGCAGCCATTGAATGGTCACTGTTGTTTTGAGCCTGTAATTTACTTTAAACAAAACTAATTTGCATAAGATTCTTTTCAAACTATTGCTGTTCCATGACAGTAGGTGACCTGAAAAAAATCTGTCTGAAATCACTTATACTGTCTATAGATACTACATTTGGTTTGAAACCTACTTCACACCTTTTAAAAAAGTATGTTCTATATAGTACGAATATGGGTACGTAGTATGAATGGAATTTGAACAAACGACATCCGATACATACTACATCTGCCCTGTTGCCATGTTGGCTGCTTTTGTTTTTCTATATCCATTACATATGTGGACAACTGATACTGGTAGGTCACATGACAATGACAATATGGTAAATGTAGTATGTCCAGATTACTTTCATATTACACACAATCATACTATATAAACCTACTTTTTTTTTTACTTATTCAAAATAAGTACCTACTCGGAGAGAATGCGATTTTGGATGCGGACTAAGTTGGCCTCTGACACATTTTGCACTCAAAAATGATCTTGTATAGCAAGATGTGACTGTGTATTGTGTAGAGCAGGGTTCCTCAAATCTTGCCCTGGAGGGCCAATGCGCTGCAGAGTTTAGCTCCAACCCTGAACAAACTCACCTACCTGTGATTTTCTAATGATCCTGAAGACATTGATTAACATGCTCAGGTGTGTTTGATTAGGGTTAGAGCGAAACTCTGCAGGAAAGTGGATCTCGTGGGCCAGATTTGAGGATCCCTGGTGTAGAGTATGTTTCGGTCTTAATGGTAAAAATGGACAGTGCTTCTTATTTTAAATTAGTTGATCAAAATATTACCTTGAGTGTGTGTTTTGATAATCATTCTTTATTACATTATGATGAGTTATGATGGACTCTAATGTCTTTTTAGCTGCTCAATAACATGACGTATTTGCTCTATCGCCGCCAGCCAGACCACATGAACAATATGACAGCACATGCATTCTTTATCATATTTTTTCTATTTTCTTTTCTGTTATTTGAGCTGATAAGCAATGCATTATTTCCCCTGCGGCACTCTCAACTGTCCATTCACGTGCAGCATATCACAAATGAAAATAATAGGATGGTTGTCCTTTTGAAATGTGTATCCATAGACACACGGTCTCCAGTCAAATACATTGCACAGACCTTGCCCTTAGGCATGAGATCACGCTGGTTACAGTGTGATGGTGGACTGAGGTGAGCTTTTTAAGCATAGTTTTCATTTATGTCTGTCCTGTATTATGTTAAAATTCTGGGTATGATCATTATGTTACAGGTTAAATTGACCCTAATACAATTCTCTAATAAGCACACTATCAACATGAATACTTCTCACACATTAAATTAAATGAAAACATATGATAAAAAAAAAATGTAAATATTAATAACAGTATTTTAAATTTTCATTTTAAATTTAAAGTTTAGATTGTTTTGTGAGTGTGCTTTCCTGAAGCTCACATAGTATAGAGCATGCAACACCAATATCATAGGTTTGATTCCCAGCAAAATTCACACGCATGAACTGATACAAATTTACGCCTTCAACACAGCATACATTTCTTTGAATAAAAGCATCTACCAAATGCATAAATGCTAATATACAGGTGCATCTCAAACAATTTGAGTTGAATTACTGAAATAAATTAACTTTTCCACGACATTCTAATTTATTGAGATGCACCTGTAAATATCCTCAGATGGGTTCCTCTTCAGGAACTCGAGCTGCGTCAGAGGACGCTTTGAGAACGCCCTTCAGCGTAACCGGCTCTGAACCCTGTGTGTAATCAGTCCAATAGATGGGCAAGACGTCACGGGCGGGTGATTACGCTCGTGGGGTTCGCAGTTGGATCTGGTGGAGGGGCGCCCCAGTATGAGGAGCTTTTAGAGGTGGTAACTCGTGCTGTGGCCAAGTTAAACATCGATTGGCCCGTCGAGAAAATGGCTGAGCCGCAGAAGAGTAAATTGGATGAGCGTTTTCTGCGTGTTAAGCCTCCACCTCCGCGCCGGAGCCTGCCTTTTTTCCCCCACCTCCACACCGAGGTGTCGAGGTCGTGGGGAAGACCCTTCTCAGCCCGCCTTATTACTGAGCTCAGGAGGACCGCTGATTTGTCTCTCCGCGCCACTAAAGAGACGGCGGAGAGGCATTTATGGCTGACCTTATCAGACATGAAAGAGAGAGATAAGGTCTGCCTCATGGACGCCTCGCTTGCGTCCTTCTGACCTGTTCGGCGACGCCGTCAATTCCGTCGTCGATAGGTACCAGGAGGCTCATAAACAGGCGGCGGCATTCCAGCAGTTCCTCCCTCGCCGCTCTCTAGCTCTGGGCAGCCCCCCCAGTGCCCTCAGGAGATCGGTCTGCTAACCCTGCACGAGATGTGATGACGATGTAAGTGTCGTTGCATTATAATGTTTTGTTAGCCTATCCAGTTGAAGGCACTAGATGCGGCATTCGAATTTTGATAATATTTAAGTACAAAATTCGAATTTAGTTTTTCAGCCATTTTGACAGCCCTAGTGGATAGTAGATGCCATTTTCATTGCTTATGAGTCCTCTGATCTCCCTTCGCATCTAGGGGTCAAGGCTCACTCTACCCGAAGTGTGGCGGCCTCCAAAGCCTTCTTGGCAGGTGTCTCAATGCAGGCGCGTCCTCCGACGCAGCGTCTCATTCCCTCAAGGAACCATGGTTACATGCGTAACCTGAGACGTTTTTAACCATGGAATTTGCAGGTCAAATTAATTTGCAGATTCCACAAAGACATTCTGGGTTAACCAGTATTTCTGACAATTAAAAAAATGAGTTCGAGTCAAATTGACCTAGGACATAATATAAGGGTTAAAGGGGTAATTTAACCCAAAATATTGTACTCACCCTTATGTCATTTCAAACCTGTAAGACTTCTTTTGCAGAACTCAAAAAAATATATTTTGAAGAATGTTTTTGTCAAAGTCAATGAGGTTAAAGCAACATTGTATGGACAAAAAACACTGAGATAATATTTTCTATTGTGTTCCACAGAAGAAAGTCATACAGTTGTGAAACAACGTGAGGGTGAATAAATGCATTTTTTTTTCACCATTTGTAATCATAAGATGCATCACTGAACTAAAATCCACTTGACTCTGAAATCTGAGGGGACATGTGGGGGACACACTTCTGCATTGAAGCAATCTTAACAGCTCCACTCCACCCACAGCAGTAGATGGGTTTGTACAGTGAAAGTCATTGATTTTTTTTCATGTGTTTATCTCAATGCTAATCCCTTCACATCAGCCCTGGCTGACTCTCTGACGTCCACAACACACATCAAAGACGGCCCCTCAGGAGCGCTTTTCAGCACACAAGAAAGAACAACCAAACCTTCTAACGCATGGGCCCTTCCTCCAGTTCCTTCAGCCCAGCCCTACGGCTCAGTATTTGGAGAGAAAAAGTTAATCACACCTCTCATGCCCTGAACCAGTCTTATACATAGTCATTATCTTTGCCTTAATGAAATTCAGAGCTTCTTTCCTTGTTGGAGCCGCAGAGAAGCGAGGAGTACCAGACAATAATGTCAAAGCTCTTTGTTGCATGGCAGGGACTGGCGGATGTGATACAAATTGCTCTCATAATTGTTGCCATCCAGAGAGTTGGAAAATCACCTTATTTTTCTTTTTTTTTAACCGTACCCTGTAATTATCAGGAAATAATAACAGGGCCGTCAGTGTCAAGACTGCCTTCCTGAACAAGTGCAATTGAGCAAGGGCAACAAATCTGACTTTATTTGGCTCCTGATGCATGAATAAAGAACTGAGGTGTTTTTCTGTATTTATTGCAGGCTGTTTTGAGCACTCCTACTCGATCAACTTTAGACATCATTCATCCTCAACCCAGATCTCCCTGGGAGGAAGCAATCCAAGACAGGCTGCTGTATATTTGATGGAAAAGGCACTTGCACTATGAATTGTTGATGCTAGATAAGAAAGGAGTGAGTTCATTTGCACCACAACTGTTGTCAAAAGTGCTTACAAGCACATTAGTCATTAAATAGCTTTTGGTGCTAATGTATAATGTATTTGTGATTAGGTATATTATTCTGTTTTGTTTCTTTTCCTGACTGTTGTTTGTCCTTTTACATTATTTTCATCCATTTTTCCATCCAACTGTGCCTGGCTATATAGAGCTGAAAATATATATAAAACATAATCATAAACACTGATTTGTTGAATTCACTTGAGTTCATTTTAATAAATAACAGCAAAAAAATAAAGTGTGTGTGTGTGCATACAATTCCTTTAGCTGAAATTCAGAGCGGGAAGTACAAACTGTTCTTGCCGTTTCATAAATATTGAAAACACCATGAAATATTTAAATGCGCAACCACATACGTGCATGCACACACAAAAACATATCTCTGGAATCTGACATTGGTCTCCATATAAAGAACAACTAAAAAGGCATCTGGTCAAGAGAAAGTGCATCATCCATGTGCCCCACCAACTCTGTGAAGATGCAACGAACCTCTCCACATATGCAAATAAAACTCTCAGAGTAAAATGATCAAAGTTATCCCCAGCAAAGATAGATGTTTATCTGTAAGTCATGGCTGCAGTTTGATTTTAACAACTTATCAGAATAAATTACATTTATATTCTTTCTGAGAGATTGAATAATGTAACCACAATACTCCATTAATCTGTTTCAAGTCAGTCATGGTGCCTAAAACAAAGCAATTTTAATCTTGTTTGACTCACTGAACAATTTTGTATTTGTACTTGAGTTTTGTATTCAAATTCTAATAGAACTATAAGCACCAATGCATCAAAACACTCCAATCTTCAGTCTAAAAAATATTAATTCAACGCCATTATGAAAACATTTTTCATAATTTCACATTTCATTTCAATAATTCCACCTTGAAGATCAGTTGATGGCATTACTTATCTGAATCAAGAAGCGATCTCATTCTGGCATTAGATGAAGTGCGATCTGAAGTGGTTATTTCACATGGCTGAAGGATAATTGTAGAAAAGCACTTAAACAAAAAAGCCCTTTAATGTCTATCATTCAGATCACTAGTCAGCAGCCTAGCACTTAAATCCAGCATTAAATCTCTCATTATGTCAGTCAGTTACAAAGTTAATTTGATTAATTCATATTTATACAGTACACAGCTACATACCAATATTATGAAAAAATATTTTTATTTACTTTAATTTGTCACACTTTGTTTTTCCACATTCTGACATACAGTATATGTATCTATAACCTTTAAAAGTATAACAGAGGACTCCCAATTCTCAATTAAGGGAGTGGTATGACAAACAAAAATATTAAAGTTTCTGTAAATAATTTCAGCTGTAAATAAAATGATTAAAATAAGTTCCATGTGAATATTACTGTAAATTATAATATAAAAGGCAAACTAAAAGATGTAAAAGAATGTCATTTTAAACCAAATAAATATTTCAATGCGTGTACTGTAATTTTTATGTGCATGTTTAGACATAATAAATTGAATGATACCAAAGAACTATGAATGATTAATTCACAAAATCATAAATTTAAAAAATAAATAATACATAAAACTATACATTGAAGCAAACATTGAAATTGAGAAAATGCTGTAATATAAAGCACAATGCAATTCACAATTCAGCCTCCATGTTCTCTCTAAGGTTCTATGGTCTGTGCGTCATAGGATAGATCAATGTGAAAAGATCAGGCTCTCATTAAAACTAGGACCGTGTCTCTAGCTGTACATCCTACTAAGGAGCAAATTTAATTAGTGGACTGTGAAGCGAAGTCACACCGCAACTCTCTCACTAGATTCATTATACACAATGCAATGCATTCTGTGGCCTAGTTCTGCCTCAAGGCATAGCCTTTACTTAAGGCAAATTAGTGGATTTTGTTTGTTTGTTCCTTTTTAATCTGAAAAAGAGTTGAGAAAATATTTTCCGCTGCTATGAAACTGTTATGTGGTGGGAGTTTGGCTACGGCGCTCTGATTTGAAATGGAGTGGAGCTGAAAATGAGAAGAGGAGCTGGAGAGAAAAAGCAATTAATAATCTCTTCAGGAGACCGTGTCTGCATGACTGCACAGCATGCAAACTAATGAATATCTTTTTCCCGGATTTTTTTTTAATTTTGAAAAATCAATTCGGGTTATGCACACTATGTCAGCATTCCAGCTGCAGTGTTTGCATTTTTATGCTTTATTTTGTCTTTAATGGACAGTAGTTATTTTTCTCATTTATTTTTATCCCTGAGGAAATTCATGGTACATCGATAACTGTTGGATTTTAGAGTGTAAATATCAAGCGTAGCGTTAGTTTTGGCAGGTCACGTTAGTCAAGCTCGCATCAGCTGACTTTCAGCTGATCCCCATCTACCTATGGGACTACGACACCTGTCTAAGCATCATATATAAGGTCCCTCAGTATTATCAGCAGTTTTCGCATTGCTCAATAGCTAATTACCCTCCTCCATCCCCAACTCCTCCTCTGTCAGTCAGGATTCAGCCTTCTGATTCTCCTTGAATCAGACTAATTCTAAAATGTGTACATAAAATGATTGAACTTTAACAATATCTGCAATACATTTATGTTAGTTCTGTTCTGTTTACCCTGGGGGGTTATTGCTGCTCTCCCTGCTCTCATCCATGCTAGGCTGCATGGAGGCGCAGGGAGTTCTTGCCCAGAACAGAACCATACCGCCAATCCAAACTGTATGCTAATTGTCAATCATCTTTGACGATAGTGGTCCTGACAGAAGTTAAAGCCAGTGTTGAGTGCTACAATATTTTAGTTCCCACTGAAATTGTTGATATCCCATCAACACATAGGAAAACCCTTAATTTATTCTGGCAGGATGCTGCAGTTTGTTGCTTTATGACAAAATCACAAGACAGCCGATGGTGTTGTCATAATGACAGTCATTATGGCTCTGGCTCTGTCCATTACGTTAAGAGGATTTTGCTGGCAATCCACAGACTGGCCACTAAACTGTAACTAGGTCCAAATGCACGTTTTCTTCCATCACAAGATTGAGGATCTCTGTCGAGATGCTTTCCTGCATTATGGGTTGTACATTAAAGGAATAGTTCACCCAAAAATTAAAATTTGCTGAAAATGTACACACAATTTATACCGTGATGTTTTTATCAGCTGTTTGAACTCTCATTCTGATGGCACCCATTGACCTGCTGGCACCCCAAGATCCGTTGATGCAAGTGGTGTAATGTTAAATTTCTCCAAATCAGTTCCTATGAAGAAACAAACTCATCTACATCTGGGATGCCCTAAGGGTAAGTTTTCAGCAAATTTTCATTTTTGGGTAAACGATTCCTTTAACATGACTATGGCTGTAGAACATTAATTATTACTGCCAAATATTGCTCACATTAGTGCTATTTTGTGGTATTCTTAACATATTTGTGATGAGCAAACCTAGATAATTTTTTAAAACAATACAACATTTTTTTTTTGTCAGTGTAGCATCTGATACCAGACAGCAATGCGAATTCAGTTTATTCGTTTAGTGAAATAAAAATAACAAATAACTTGTAAACTTTTGTAATGACTGAATTGTTTGAAAACACTGATGTAATGTTTATATTTACAGAGTGAACATAGTTGTAGAATAAACATATGCCATACTTTACTCACCCCCATGTTGTTGCAAACATGAATGACTTTAGTTTTTCTGCTGAACATAAAAGAAGATATTTTGAGAAATGTCTAATTTTTTTTTTGTCAATAATGTAAGTCAATGGTAACCAAAACTGTTTCTTATACATCCCACAATGGATAGCCAGTACTATTGCAGTGAGAAATACTGCCATCTTTTGGTCTTGAGCATAATTGTGGCTTTATGCATTTTAATGTTTTAAACACCTTTATGTGACATTTCTGCGAAGCGCTGATCCAAACAGAAACTTAACAAAAATGACATTCTGTTGCAGTTTTGTTTATTTGATTTATTTCCAACTATAAATTGATTATTTAGAAAAAGTAGGATACCCAGCAAGGACATGTCTTGGCACATTTTTTCTTGGATTTCTAATACAATTTCTGTGACGTACTGAACAAAACCATATCTCATCTTTTAGGAAGTTTAAAAAATTCAAAATACTAAGCACATCTATTAAAAAAAAAAATGCTTTAAACCTGAACCTATTTACATCCTCTGGATGAATGGCTCTATGTCAGTCTATGCCATGTTAAGTGAAAACACGCTTACACATAAAAAAAAATATTTCTACTTAAGAAATATTAGAAGCCTGTTTCATTCATAATGATTAGCAATATTTGGAATAAATAGAGAGGATGTGAACAAGTATTGCACTTTTGAAAAATTAAAAATATACTAAATTCTCCACATCACACAAGCATCAAACATTATGCACAAATCGAAAATATATATTTTTTATATTATAGTATAACTAATATATTAGTCGAGTTAATTTACTGGAGGTCAAAATAAGATTGGTCTGATTTGAACATATATTAAACCTCATCGTACCGGAAACCCTAATTCACACTTCTGAAAAGCAGAAGGACTTGCAATGTAAATGTAAAAATTGTATTGAGTTTGAATTCCTTTTGTAAAGCTACAGTTCAAATATTGATGAACATCTATCATAATCTGATACCATAATGTTGAAATATCCATTTCTGACATCATTATACTTGATATAACATCAGAAGACATATTATATCAGAACTCATCATGTGTTGACAGGACAATAGTAAAAACTGTTAAAAGTGCTATTCTAAAAAAAAGCAATATATTTAAGCTGAATTGTGCAAATTGAATCATTCAAATGATCTAAAAATGTACAATAATCTTCTTATCCATATGCATGTAAACATGCAGTAATTGTGATTATTATTTTTAGATACTATTCTCCATTTCAGAATGAGAAAACAAACAATTAAGAAAACAGTTGGTGTGAGCCAAAAAGTAGGACTTCCTGTGCCACTGTTCATCTACTGTATCTGAAGACAGTGGGAACATTTAGAATGGAATACTGCATGCTACGCCATACTGTATACTACATATTATTTTTACAATATGTAAAAAATAATAGTACAGTATGTAAAAAATATGTAATGCATCTAAAAAATAGTCTGCAGTATGCAAAAAAAGTTTTAAACTGTGGTATGGTACACTGTTGTCACATTGTCGGATATTTTACATTAGAGAGAGGTGCTGGTTACAATCTCAGAAATAAATATGGTACTTTTGCAATGTTTAATACAATTTTGAATACAAATATTCATACTTCTGTCAGTCCAGTGAAATAATGAGTAATTATTGAGAAGCAGTGTGTACTTGCACAGTTTGGCAAATATAGTAAGTCATTTAAGCATTCAATGCAATATGAAAATTTGCATAGTAGTGTTGTCAAAAATATGTATTTTTCAATACATATCAATACTGAAATATCTGAAACAATTTCAATGATAAGACAGTTTCAAAACTCTTTTTCCGCAGTATCGATACACCGATACCAACTCCAAACTCACTTCACAACATCACAGAATGGGGCAGAAAATATATTATTTTATACTGTATTAAATGCTATGTTGCATTACATGTTTATAGCACTCCATAATGCTCACACCACCCTATTCTGAGTAATAAAATACCAAAATGAATACTTCTCATAAAAAAAAGGAAGTAAACATATGCAAATCCTTAAGCTTGTCTCCAGTGTAAGTTTTTCTCCAGTGTTTTACCACCTCAAGAAGTTTTCATTAATGCAAGAATATACCTAATTGTCATGTTCTAGCCTTGTCATATTTATCTTTTAATAAAAATCTAAAATTGTATGCAGTTTTTCCCTGCGGTATCAAAAATGGTATTAAATATTGATATTTTTCAAGGTATCGTATCAAAGTTAGAAATTCCAGTATCGTGACAACACTAGTGTATAGTAAACACTGCATAACCTACTGCATTCCTATTAGAAGTAATATAGTAGTTTGCCATTATGAACATACCCACCATGCCACAGCCGAGGACACTCACTTGGTTAGTTTATAACATTACTGTATAAACATGACGTAGAGCTCAGAGCTGGGAATCTGACCCCAGTGTGTTCAGATCATCTTGGGTATATTTCTCAGCCCCTGAGCGGAAACTCGCAGAGATCTCTTCAAATGTCCGGCCTTTGGTCTCAGGAACTTTGAAGTAGGTGAAGACGAAGAATATCAGCAGGAGGATAGTGAAGATGATGAAAACGTACGGGCCTGTCAGTTCCTATCAACAGAAAAAACTGAGTATTTAAAGAAACGTGAGAACGACGAGAAAAGAAAGACTATAACTGTGTTCATGTTTCCATACCTCAACATACTGGAAGCTCATGCCCACCAAGAAGTTGGCAAACCAGTTGGAGAAACCAGCGACAGCGATGGCAGAAGGCCGGGGACCTTGACTGAAGAGTTCTGCCACAATGAACCATGGGATTGGGCCTGGTCCGATCTCGAAAAATGCCACAAAACTGAAGATGGCTACGATGCTGACATACGACATCCATTTCACTTGATCCTGCAAAGGACGGTTACCGAATAAACACCATTAAACACCAGTGTACACATTAACAGAAATACAGTACATCAATGTAAGCATATACATACTAGTAGCGCCATAGCTATGGTCATGAGAACAGAAGACACAGCCATTCCCATCAGCCCAATAAGATGTAGTGATCTTCGACCAGCTCGCTCCACTATGAACAGCTAAATTAGAGAGGAATACAATCATTCTCAACCAAAACACTGTCATGAGCCTCAACAAAGGACAAAATCACAAGAAACATGTTCTTACTAACTTACCGACACAACTGTGAATGCGGTGTTAACAACTCCAGCACCAATGGTGGCATAGACTGGCTCAGACACTCCTGCTTTCTCAAATATACCAGTGGAGAAATAAAAAACCTGAAAAACACAATTACATGCACTTAACATGCAAATCACTGTAAATGTAGAGACTTTACAGCTATAGCTGAACATTAATAGGTGCACCAATGGCCAACTAACTAGCTTTGTAATTCGCTGTAATATTATTTTTTTATATTAGCTGGGACAAATTAGTTGTAGATGAACAAACAAGTTCATGTAATTTTCCATCCGTTCACTCTTGCCTCTACAGTTATTTGACACACACTTTATTCTATTTCTGAAGATCAAACAAATGCTTTCTTATGGATGCAAGTATGCATGCATCCTTGAATTAAAAAAATCTAAATAAAACCATAAAGCATCATTTAAAACATCATTTCAGTAGTAGTAGTGGTGGTGGTAGTAGTAGTATTACTTATAAATGTTGTTGGTCAAAGGTTTGGAATAAATAAGATTTTAAATGTTTTTGAAACAAAGTGTCTTATGTTCACCAAGACTGTAATTGTTTGATGAAAAAATACAGTAAAAACAGTCAAATTGTGACATATTACAATTTAGAATTACTTTCAATTTGAGTTTTGAGTTTTCAATTTGAATATATATTAAAATGTAATGTATACCTGTGATGGCAAAGCTGAATTTTCATATTGGTAAACTTGTATTTATTATTTTTCAGTAAATGGTATTTCTAATACAACAAGCAATGTAATTTGATTGAAAGGTAGATAGATGGAACTACAGATAAAATCCTAGATAAAGAAATAAACAGGAAAACGTACAGCATTGATACCAGAGAACTGCTGGGAGAGCTGCAGCATGATGGCAATGAAGATGGGCTGGCGGTAGAGCGATGAGCGGAACAGCTCAGGGATGGTGACCTTCTTCTCCTTCATCATCTGCCTGCTCTCTTCCCTCATCTCCTGCATGTCTGCATCCACGTCATCAGTGCCACGGAGCTTCTTCAGCACTGTGGAAATTAGTTAGTTAGGCTGACTGGAGAGACCCTAGGAAACATCTTAAGTTGAGTATTAAAAACTCACCAGTCTTGGCTTTGGCTTCCTCGTTCTGGTTGATGAGGAGGTAGCGTGGGCTCTCGGGGCAGAAGGGCAGCAGGGCACACTGGAGTAAGGCTGGGATGAAAGTAAAGCCAAGTAGGAAGGGCCACATTATAGGGGTCCCCATGATTTCTTTCATACCAAAGACCTACAGAACAAAGCAGGAGTGTTTCCAATGAAGTACACAAAAAAGCACAAAGGGTCCTATCTATCTATACAATGTAAAAGTCTCAATGATTGCTAAAGGTGTTCTCAAAATAAAGGAAACTATTTAATTAACCTGTGCTAAGAGGATGCCAGTGACAATGCCAAGCTGATGAAGTGTGCCCAGTGCCCCACGTAATGAAGTTGGGGCAATTTCTCCTACATACACTGGTACAAAGCCTGTGGACAGGCCAGAGTAAAGGCCCACTATGAAGCGTCCAATAATAAGCATCTCCCAGGATTCAGCCAGCTTGGAAAAGCCCATTAATGCAGCAGCTATGAAGGCCAGAACATTAACAATGAGCATTGAGTTCCTCCTGTTAAAAGATCAGAAAGAGAAAGTTTAAAGACACATGAATTCAGGATAAAAGAGAAGTATTTGTAAAGTTCTGGTTAGATAGTCAAGCTACCTGCCAAAGCGGTTTAGAAACAGCCCAACCGAGAAGGAGCCGAAAATGCCACCTACAGAGAAAATGGCCACTGATACGGACCAGAGTGTAGTTAGAGTGGTCGACAGCATGTACTCTGAATACCTCTTATGCCACGTCTCATTGTAGAAAGTCTCGATGATCTACATGAGAAAAAAAATATTTTGATTTATTTGATATTTCAATCATTTGATATTTCATTTCAATGCAAATTTTGATTTAAAAAAGTAATTATTACACTCTATTATGAAATAAATTATGATTTTTTTTTGACATTACAACTTCAGTCAACAGTCAGCTCTACATTAGAGTCAGCAGAGGGAGCAGTACTCCATACTGACTACAGCGTCAGAACGGACTGCATAAGAAGCTGTTAATTAAGCTTGATTAAGTTAATCATCAAACATACAAAACTGCAAACACAGGCTTATGACCTAGATTAAACTAGTGGTTAAACGGATCGTAGTTGATCCGTGATCCGTACGGACCAAGCCCCACGGTTCGTCATGCATGTGATCCGCGGATTAATTGCAAAAATTTACCATAATAGAGTATAAGTTTATCATTTGTTCGTATTTACACAAGCAACTCGATTCGTTAAGGCTGATTTATACTTCTGCGTCAGACCTACGCCGTAGCCTTTACGCCGTAGGCTATGCGTCAGTTTTCATTTATACTTCTGCGTCGTTGTCCGCGTCAACGTGCAGTACACATGCAAACCGCTAGTCAG
>NW_015540838.1:711531-761225 GCF_001515605.1 Sinocyclocheilus anshuiensis | reverse complement strand
TGTTTAAACTTTCTTAGTTAATCTAGTAGTATTTGCTGTGGTATCAAAGAAGTACTTCGCTTTAAGTAATAAATGGAAAGCAAGTTCAATTGAAATATTTTTCTTTTCTTGCTGATCCGAAAAATTATCCGATCCATGGGTCAAAAACCGTAATGTGATCCGAACCGTGAGATTTGTGATGCGTTGAACCACTAGATTAAACCTTGGCTTATTATTGCAACAACAGTTTCTTCCTATAAATATGAAACAAGAAAGAAATAAAACATACAAAAGGAATATTCAAAACTCTTCACTCCTTAACATTTCCTGCGTGCTATTTAACAATGAGACAGAAAAATGTGTACACATGTGTATGCATATGTGTGGGCATACATATATATTGTATTGTATTAATTTTTATTTATTTATTTATTTATTTTGTTATGTGATATGTGAATGTATAGTATTATCTGTTAGGATGTATTTTCTATGCCAGTGTCAAAGATGAATTTCTGTTCAGGAAATCTGGACAGACAATAAAGTTAAACTAAACTAAAACTATTACACTGAACATGTGAACTACCATTCAAAAGTTTGGGGTCAGATTTATTTGAAAAAAAAAAAAAAGTATTATTATTTAGCAAGGATGCATTAAACTAGTCAAAAGTGACAGTAAAGATCTTACTGACCCCAAACAATTGAAATGCAGAAAACAATTTACTAATAATCTTAATATCACAGTATTACTTCACAGTAATAATGTCCTTACCTGTCCTTGACTTTTGACTTTCTCTCTTTATCCAATTAAATGACTAGCTAAACCATGGCACATGATTTCCACTCTATTTATAGAGTTATCTCAAGTATATGTGGGATTTATCCAGAACCCTTAGTTGATGTGACGTATTAAGAGGCCATGGTCATTTATTCATTTGATCATTCATGATGAAAAATTAACATATTTGTTGCAAACTATAGGAAAATCCAATACCTTTTTTATTACTTCATGCACATAACAGTACCCTTGAAACATAAATCTATTTGCCCAACTTTGTGCTTGCCCTTTTATGGACAGTAAGAAAGGCTGTTATAAGAATCTTTTCTGAAGAGTTTCAGTAGTGCTGGTCTATTATTAGAACGCTCTGCAAGTGTGAATCAGCATATCTTAATAGGCTATGCTGGAAGGAGGATTAATACAGCATACAGTCTACAGCTAATCTAAAATTAGATGTATTACATAATAACACTAACATACAAACATCAACAATACTGTAAAAAATGAATATAGGGGAAAATACCCAAATATCTATTTGTCAAATAGCCATATGCTGATATCTAAGTGCTTCTATGACAAATGATGTGCCATGTCTGTAGTTACACGTTTAAAATTGTTCACCTTCTGAGGGGCATTGATGACTCCGGTGTTGTAGCCAAACTGCAAGGAGCCGATCACAGCAGTCCCAACAGCCATCAGCAGCTGAAGCGTCAACTGCTATAAAGGTAGAAGAACAGCATTTCAGTTAAACTATAAAGAAATATTTTAATTTGGTTCGCAACTAACAATTTAATCCTTCTGATTTTTAAGGAACAATATAGAGAATTTTCCTGTTTATAGCATTATACTACTAAAATATGGAAGCATATTTCCGCCACAGAATAAAAAAAGGTCTATATAGATATAAACTTGCAATTCTAAGAAGAAAAGTATGAATTGTAAGTTATAAACTCATTGCAAAAATGAGTGTGAATGAAAAAAAAAATAGTGAGGAAAAAAATTATTCTGTGGCAGAAAAAATAAATAAATTGCGAGATGTAAACTCAGAATTCAGAGAAAAAGAAAATCAGAATTGCGAGATGTACGCTCAGAATTCAGAGAAAAAAAAAGTCAAAATTGTGAAATGTAAACTTAAGAATTCTGGAGAAAAAAAAAGTCAGAACTGTGAGATATAAATTTAGATTTGCAATATATATTCAGATATTGTTGTGAGAAAAAAGTCAAGAAAAAAAGTCACAATAGTCTGTGGCAGAAAAAATAAATAAATTGCGAGATGTAAACTCAGAATTCAGAGAAAAAGAAAATCAGAATTGCGAGATGTACGCTCAGAATTCAGAGAAAAAAAAAGTCAATTGTGAAATGTAAACTTAAGAATTCTGGAGAAAAAAAAAGTCAGAACTGTGCGATATAAATTTAGATTTGCAATATATATTCAGATATTATTGTTGTGAGAAAAAAGTCAAGAAAAAAAGTCACAATAGTGAAATACATAGTTGCAATTACCTTTTTTTATTTATTTATTTATTTAGGCTTCCATACTAATAGACTTGATATATAGATATTATATGCAGGGGAGTTTCATAGTTGTGTACTGAATGTACAATTTCCATGCAGTTTTTCACTCAGTCAATGTATAATACAATAGTCAATTCAACATGGCCCTTCCATTCCTTTCTCAGCTTTGCTGTTTGGTTAAAAATAAATAAAAATTAAACTGTTCAAATTATTTTGACATTTGTTTCTAACCTACTTGTGAACAATGGTTTATTCCACAGAACTGAGGACCCACTAAGCAGCAAAATGTAAGATGCTGAATGTGGGAAACCCTGTTGATTATTAAGTATGATCCTATTACAGATCGGGCAGCACCTGAACCAACTCACTCACACGTACCACAACTACTCCAGCCTCTTATTCCAATCCACTCCAACAACCACAGGTCTTTACATAACAGGCTCAACAGGCCTTCAAAGACAATGACTTCATCGTGAGCTCTAGCACTAAGGGTCGGCTTAACAATATAAAATACTGCTAAACCCGGCATGTGATTTCATACGTGCTCCTTAGCATTCTTACCCCAAATAACAGTTCTGTTCTCAACTGGAGTAACACTCTACAATTGTGTATTAAAAAGCGAAAACCCTTAAACTAAAAATTTTTGACAATATAGGCCTATATTATTCTGGGAATCCAACCCTCTACCCGTCATATGTAGAAAACACTAGTTATTCTCAAGCTTAAGAAGGTTACATCAGTAGCCTTTAATAGTGTTTTAATATGACCCCTGCCTACTGCAGAAACGCTGTGGTTTACAAACATTCCTTGTAATAGAAAATAACGGTTATGGCAGGTTCACTGTGGGACAATTGCGCCCCCTGACGGTCATGCTCGGTACAGTTCTGACTCGACCACAGACTGTAGCACGTGTGTTTACAAGTAACACTTAAACCTTGTTAAATATTATGTAACCACAGGTTAATACATGGAATTAATTGCAGCTGCAATAAAATGCATGCATAAAAAAGCTAATAAATTGATGTGCATTTACCAATGTTCACTGAGTAACATTGGCCTCAAGTCAAGTCCTTAAAAGCTTAACATTCCTGATCAAATGAACATATAGAAAATAAGCAATGCAAGGCCCACTGAGCCACTGAATCAAAGGGGTTTAGACTTCAAAGGGTTTACAGCAGCAAGTTAATAATCTCAATTTAAGAGCACTGCTCTTCTAGTTCCCTTTAGCACACAGTTATAATAAACCAAATGTCATTGTTCTACAAAAATTAGTTCATTATAATGCATATGCATATACATTAATCAAGTACAAAGTACTTTCATCACTTTACTTTTCCAGGCAAACAAGATAAATGAGTCTTATGTCAATGACACAAATGGTTGATGTAATTAATCTGTTTCTCCTCTAAACCTCTGTAAGGCTGTGGTCTGAGATGTCTTAGAAGGTTTTACTACGTATTTCCATTACTTAAGGGTTTAAATCTGATGGTATGAGATCTTTGTGGCTGGAGACAAAAATAGGATTTATTTGATTGATAAATAAATAAATAAAGTTTTACTATTTGTCTAGGTACAGATGCATAAAACCTCAACTCAAAAATATAAATGAGCGTTAAAGAGATGTATCTGTTCTGTCCGTCAAAATGAAGTTTGCTTTCTATTTCTTTTTTTTAAATGACAGAATAAGACAAATCTAGTTTTGCTTTCTTGGATGTTTTAAGAATTTACTGAAACTCTCTCCCATCTAATTCCTCAGGCACTACTGGTAAACTATCACTACACTAGAGTGATAAGGCAAACAATATGACATTACCTTTTTATTAGACTCCATGGTGGCAGGTTAAAAATGCTTTGAAAAAATTTTCTTCTTTTCGTTGTGGTGTAAAACTGCAGTCCTAAAATCCACTTAATAAAAAAGCGCGAAAATATTACAATTTAAAATCCACAATGTATCATTCAATTTGTCGTACTGAAAGAAGCCTTCATGTCTTCTGTTAGTCGAACTTGTATCGTCTTTGAGTCTGTCAGGTGCGTTCAGAGAACTGCCATCAGTGGAGTAAAGCGCTTATTATAAACTCTCTAACACAGGCTCTGATTGGCTGTTGCTTAGTTACCTCTGTCCGAATGACGATGTAGCCTACACACAGGCATGATTGGAAATGGTCTCCCCGATTGGCTGCACGTATTCAATTAAGTGGTGTAAATGCGTCGATTTTTAATCTTGTAATCTGGACACTGGACACAATCTAATTTGAGCATCCACATGCTATATATATATATAAAAATATATATATTATTTTTTTTTTTGACTAATAAATGTAAGTGACAGAGGCATTAAAAGTTGACGTGTGACAATGCTATACCCACTCTAAATGGAAAATATCATTATTTTTTAATTATCAATAATTATCACTCATGCTAATTTATGTCCTTATTAACTGAGACTACAAGGAATAAATGGTGTAAAATTATTTAAATCCTGATGTTGACAAAAAAAGAAATACACTTCTTTTTATCATTTCTATAATTGCCCTTTTAGATTTTTTTATAATGTATTATTCTTTTCCAAATTTACACCAACAATGCTGATCAACTATGCCATAATTGACAAATTAATTAATGTATCACAACTGAAATAACATAAGCCTATTAAAATATCTGTTATTTAAAAAAAATTTAATTAAATAATAATATAATTAAATACAGGAACAGGTTTGGTAATCTGGTAGTGCTGGTAGCTTTGTCATTGTTGTTTCATCCTGAAGCCACATCCTTAGCCTTTGTTCTTCACAGCAGGAAAGAGTATGCACAGTAGGCAAAATTGTATGCAAAAGAAAAAGAAAATAAAATCTCTTTCATTGTCTTCATATCATAAAAAAAGGATTTTTCCTTTTTCCTTTCCAAAGGATTTGGAAAGTTTCTGTTGACGTTGGTTCCTCAGGACTAAATAAATGTTCTTTGATAGGCATTATAAACAATAACAGACAAATGTTGGATCAAAGACAGGGTGGGTTTGGTGGGTGTCTGTAGGCTGGTATTGTTCAGTAAATCAAAGATGTGTCTATGCCATGACTTATTTATTGCCTTTAATGCCATTATCTTCTTTTTTTAACTTGTAAGCAATTCATCCAGATTGTTTACAATTAGGGAAAATATATATCAATGATTCTAAGATTCATTTAATAGGCCTACAGCGGAAAGTGTTGGTCCACACATGACTGAGCCAGTGAAGGTTTGTGCATGCAGGCCACTACACACTTATCTCGAGGCTATTTCTGAATGGGAGACTTATCAATGAAAGCATTATTGTTTGCATGGCTATGATTGCCAACACCTCTCACTTGACAGCAGTGAAACTGAGCATGATGAAATAAAAGGTCATTCATTCTACATAAATGCAAGGTGCAGTTGTCAAATACTAAAATCTTCCAAATAGCTTACTTATATTTTTCAAAGATGTGGTTCAGTCTCTATAATACTGATCATTTACCAAAATAGGACTGCACTTATGTCATATTAAATGTTGTTTGATTTGAAAAGTAATACAATATCATTTACAAAAAAAAAGTGTTGTGATGTAAACCTAAAAATTAGTCATGTGGTAACATCTAAATTAATTGGGTTTTAGAATTATCAGCATTTACATCTGAATTAAGTCAAAACAATACTATTATGACTAAATCAACCGGACTACATTAGGTTACACCAACAAAAAGTCATTTTTAGAAGGTCAGGTCAGGTAGAATTAACATCTTAAGGTAACAATTACAGTGTAGTGTTAATGGCTGGCATTTTCCTGTGAAGGATGAGTTTAAGGACATTATACTGTTAATCCTCAGGTCATGTGACCTCTTGAGCTGAAACATGGCTCTATGCATCACTCTCTCTGACTCACCTTCGCATGACTGGAAATTCAATCCCGTCTCAGCTTTATATAAGTGTTCATCTGCATTATTTTCTCACCTGAGCACAGTGGCGCTGATCACATGACTGTTTCACATTTGAGTGCCTTTAAAACAATTAAATACTATAGGCTATATTGGATTTAAGAGACTTTGTAGTGCTTTTCATGCTATGCTCAACCCTATAGTAATCAGTGTTTTTAAACCCTGGGTTAAGTGTTTCACATTTGTGATTTTGAAAGTGGGTTAGACCTGCCTGGTTATGAAACTTTTGTGTATGGGCTTTCAGGTGCATTTTTGCATTTTTAGAAACTTTCATGCACTGTATTCATTTCAGTGTTTGTGGGAATTGTCAAACAGTGACAGAATACCTGTTAACTGGAGTAACCAAAAAAAACTGTTATGATCCAAAAAGTTTATTTCTCAACATCTTGATGGTACCTTAAGCAAATATATAATACAAACCATTATTTAAACAGGTCACACCACAAATACGCAAATAAGAGCATAAACATGGCAGATTTGAATATACACTTAAAAGAAAATATGGAAAAGTGTGAAACACCTAAAAAGATAACATAGCATTCTGTGAACCCAGGGTTAACAGGGTTAATGACCAGGAGCCCTTGTGTTTATTTCTTATATAGGTCTTGCAATTCATACAGTATGTTAATACAGATGGTAGAATAAATACAGATATTTCAGTTTCAAAGAGCCCTTTGAAACATTGTGAATCTGACATGGGTAGACACTGAGCAAAGGTACGTCCAAACGACGTCACTTCAACGTCTTTATCAGACGTTGAAATGACGTCCCCTGAAGAGCCAGAATGGAAGTTTTTATGACGTCTTTTGGATGTCCAATATTGACATCCACAGGACGTCTCTAAGAGGTTAAAATTTAGTTCAGATGTGGTCATTGTTGGACGTATTTTCAACGTCTTATAAAGTCAACTGCAGTCTCATTTAGACGTCATTTATACTGTTTCTGGACAAAATAAACACTCTTAGGCTGTATTCAATTAAAACTCATGTTTTTGTCAATGTAATTTTTATTTGTACAGGTAAATCAAATTACAGACTCAGTGTATTTGTACAAAAACCATGAAAACAAAAGAAACTTCACTTACTGTACAGTGGATAACAATGATCAAATAACAAACAATTTAAGTTTAGTTGGGTCCATACATTATGTTCACCTGTTGGAGCTGAACTGGGGGGAAAAAAACAAAAACTTTTTGCAACTGAAATTACCATAAAATTCTTAAAGATGATATTCTTTGCTCATGCAATAATCAAGTGTTCATGTACCCAAATAATATATGCATGCACAATAATAAGAACAAAATATGCTAGTGCAGGGGTATTCAAACTGGAGTCCATGACCCAAAGCCAAGGGGTCCGCAAAATAATTTGCTATACCGTATTTTCCAGACTACAAGACATGTTTTTTAATTTTCTGAGATGTGCTGAATTATTCCAAAGTGACTTTGAAGGGGTCCCATTAAGACTAAGCAAAACATAAACAATTAAAAGCGGGTACTTAAAAGTTTTAATAAATATATCTCTCATGTCTGTGTGACAAGTACTGCTGTGTTTTTCTACATTTGAGGAAGAGGTTCATGGAAACTGAGACTGCAAGCGCATTTTGTTTGTTTTCTTTATTTTACAAAAAGTATGACGTTTCAGTTATTTTGAAGGTACACAAATAAAAATAGACCGTTTTGAATGATATCTTATCTAATGGATACGCATACCGCTGATATAATCCAATATGTAGGTTGTGTTGTTCAGTGTAAGCATCTCCATGCCTGTTTTTTCCAAACACATTTTTTTTTTTGCGGAGTAAGGAAAAGTAAATTACATGTATAAAGAATTTATCGTAAGTTTCTTAACATTCGTTTTATTAATCAGTATTTACATTTGTTACGTTCCCTGGGAGTTGTTGTTTTTGTTTTTTCTTGTTACTTGTGTTTTCTTTTTCCCCAATTCCTAGGTTTCCGCTGAGTGGGTGACTCGCCGCCAATTATTATTAGGGTGTTCCATACTGCGACGAATCAGCTGACGGCAACATTTGCACCAATAAAACAATCATATTATGTTCATTATAGTCCCACCCACATTAACGTGAGCCTTAAACACTGTTGTAATTATGATATGAGGGGGTCCTTGGAAAGTCTTCTCCCCTGCAAGAGGTCCCTGGCTCCAAAAAGGCATCCATACACAGTAGAGAGTCTGGTGTGGCAGGTGGAACTGGAACTGTGCAGATTGTCACAACATCTCTTATGTTTCTGTCTTCACGAACTGCCCTGAAACACAATTGAAATATAAACGATTACTATAAATATAAATAAAGCTTCACAATGCTCATTTTGGCCTCTGTGGTGAACATATGATCAGAAAATACTGCCATACTGATATTTAGTGTTTAGTGAATCGTTTCAAAGAGTGTTTTTAAAAATTATTTGGAATTTTTAGCAGCCTAATTTCACAGGCTCACGTGAGCATCCAAGATCCACGACAAAGTCTATTTTACTACAAGAACAAACACTTCACACAGGATCTTTTGAAAATCTTACATTATTGTAAAGTTACGTGATTTAGTCACTAATTTAAGCAACTAAAAGGGATCAACATAAATGTACCTGTCACTTGGACCACCACACGCACAAATTAACCAACATGGAGATATAACAATTACAAAAAGGGGAAATTAAAAACGTCATAACACAGAAAAATATAAAGTAAAATGTAACATTAGATTGACAAAATTACGAATAAAAGTACATTTATAATGCTTACCGTTGGCTTAGCACCCGTTCGTCTGTCAAATGACCGTTACTGTTTGAATTTCCAAGTTGCTGCGTCGCATGCTCGCGTTGTGAAGGCCGTTCGTTGGACAGGTAGGGTCCCATCCTCTGTAGGTTTTATAAAGTGTCCTCAACGCAGGATTAAATACATGACATAAAGGATCTATCGCAGTGGTTATTATCTTCAGTCTTTGGTAATATACAGAATTAATATAATCCTTCTTCCCGCCCGGTTGCTTGCGTCATCACGTTAACGTCACTACGTTAACGCCCCTCGCGCGAGCGCACGTTTAGAGACCCATTTATTTAATTACATTTTAAATCTATTTATCTATTTATTAAATATGTATTATTAAATATAAAATTATATTATTATAATATATAATAAAAACAATAATAATATAATAAATATCATATATAAATACTATATCTACTTATCTCTTTTAAACCTATTTAACTTAATTTACCTAATCTATTTTATTATATGTAATAAATATTAATAATATAATAAATATTATATAGCATTATTAAATATTTATTAAATATTGTTATCTATTACATTTAATTCTATGTATCTCTTTAAATCTATTTAACTTAATCTATTTTATTTTAAATCTATTTAATTTAATTAATTATATTTAATTAATAGATCTAATACATCACACATAGATGAAAACTGCTGTTTCTGTCAATGTCTCAGTGAAACATACCACTCATAAAAAAAGTTAAATGGACACATTTTAAACATTTAAATATTACACTATTTTAACACCTAAATGTTTCATAAAAAATAGACGTGATGTTTCGTTTTTTTTTTAAATCAGAACTCACAGGATTGTTTTGTCATGTTATTATTTGTATAAAAAGTTCTTACGTCGATTTCCTGAACCTGTTCTGCACGTTGTACAGACGTCCAAAAAAAAAATCTCCTATTCAGACGTTCAAATTTTGAACTGCATATCTACGTCCAAGGGACGTCGTAGTCAGACGTCCAGATACCACCGGATTTGCACGTCGATTAGACGTACACTGCCGATTATTATTATTATATTATTTGCTTAACCACTTTAAAATGGCTTTTTGGTTGCTTTTAGTCAGAAAACGTGAAGAAAACGACATACATACAGCAAGATAATATAACTTCACTTACCAGGCCTATCACTTGAAGCAAACATCCATCCTTCTTAAAAGTCTGTTAAAAGAGAGCTGCCTGTTGCGCCATTTAATTAAGCCGACTGCTGTAGCCTATATCCAGCTTAGGCTGTTTTCCCTAAATTTGTATATATACTGTTTGAATGACAGCTTGGTAAATCTGCTCAATCGATCAAATATCGAGAGCTCCGCGCTCCCCCGGCCTCCCCCTCCCCTTCTCTATCACCTAGCGGTTGCAATTACATCAGCAGATTCGGCACATTCGCGACAGAAAAGCGGCGCTTTCACGTTATGATATTACAACTGTGAAATTACAAACAAAAAATACACATTCTGAGACATGAACTGAAATGAATTGTGAATTTTATTAACATTAAATCGTCCTCCTCCCATTTTCACCTCAAAATTTCGCCTCCCCCGACGAGCCGCCACTGGTCGTAGTCAGACGTCCAGATACCGTACCGGATTTGCACGTCGATTAGACGTACAGATATGGTCCTGGACCGACCGACGCAATATAGACATGATCTGCACGTCGGGCCGACGTCTCATGTTTGTTGGGAGCACTGGTTTTGGGTTCACAAAGTTCAAACGGAGACAGCCATTGTCTGAGCAAAGCTTGACCAATCTGATCAAGCCAGCGTCCACATCACCATCTATTTGTGTCCTCATCTCATTCATTTTCATTATCTGCAGTGACATGTCATGGCACTGAATGAAAGAGCACCTTCTTGTGGATTAAATGGAAACTTTTATGCTAATGATGGAACAGTATGACTCAGACTAATGGAGCGGCCCATTCTAACTATATTGGTGAGGAGCCTCTTGTTCCACCATGAGTATTGCTGTACACTCTTTTTCATGTGGTCCAATTAGAAACATGTTCTGTCTGCCCTTAGAAATCTGTCAAAAAGATAATGAGCCCTTTACAAAGTATTCATTTGGAGCCCGGGAGCAACTAAGCATCGAAAGCCACTGTGCAATGGGCAGAAGTCCCACTTCTGCCACAACTTTGAATATCTATCTTGGTGGCCTGGATCAGCTGCAGTGGCCCAATAGTAAGTCTGAATGAAAGTGCTTCTCGTGTTGGACTTTAAACTGAAGGATTTGGATTGGGGTTAAATTCATTAATCCTTTTGAATATGTAGGATTACAGTAAATATCATATTAGGGGAGTCTTAAAAATGTACTGCACCATGCACCAAAAGTGCAGATCTACCAAATTTGCCAAACTATATTTCTGTCATGACAACTCTCGGAGGGATTGGCATGGTAATGTACATGACAATGTTAATGTATTTGGTCTTGGCGGAATAGATCTGCTACGCTGCTGCTGCGGCAGAACAAGGATCGAGACTTGCTACTGCCAATACATCCACAACATGCTGCTGTGAGCATGTAAGAAATATTGCTGCTGCAAATATAACATACATGAAATAACCCCCATAGCATACACGATCACCTCGTAGCAGATCTGTGGAGCTGGGGAAGGTGGAGGGTTTCTGAAGCAAGCTGCAACTGCTATTATATATATATAATGCAGTGAAAGTCATTTTCAACTAACGAAAATGGTAAATGGGTTAAAAAGTCAAAAAATGTAATAATGTAAAAATATATAAACAAACAAATAAATAAATTGTGTAATATTAGCAAGGTTTCAGATACACATTTGATGTTTTGGTCACCATTTTTTGATTATACAAACTAAACTTCTACTGGGAGGATTGGAAGAGTGATACAAATCATCCCACAAAAAATGATTCGTTTGAATTGAAGAAGTATAATTGTCTATGACACAACTATAATGAGAATATACAGTATTTAAGTATTTTACATCAGTCTTACACTTTAAGTAAATGTATAAATTCAGTTTATAAAATACATCAGATTAAGGTCCAGGTCGCATATGGGATTACATAAAAGCATTTAAAGACTAATTGATGCATGAAAGGAATAAGTGCATTTACACTGCGTAATTAAAACGTTAAGTAAAAGTTCCCCCTACTGTTTTTTTTTAATCTGGGTGGGACTGTTTGACAGAGGAAGTACGCAACAAGGGACAGATTACGTCTCCCCCATCTATTGTTACAGAGAGAGTCTCTCCGGTCTAGCCACTGAGTTTCAGTCTCTTATTCATAAGGAATAATATTTTCTATAAGAACCCTGCTGAGGGGAGGGAATAGAGAACAAAGCCACAACAAAAACTGGACTCAGAGATGTCAGGACTCCCCACGATCCTGGGGAATAACTGGTGACAACAAGGCAATGTTGTTCTTCCTCTTGGTAAGCACAAATGCAAAAATAAACTCACATCATAATAGACTAAACAAGTCTTCCTATGACTAACTCAGTCACAAAAAGCACAGTACTTTTCGAGACTAAGTAGGTAATGATAGGTGACTGTGCTTATTTAGCACTGTGTAATTCTGCCCTCTAGTGAACTGGAATGTGTACTGCCAATAATTTGTTGGAGTGGTTAGTAAATTTAGATTCAAATGTCCAAATGTTCTTTTTTTCATGGTAAAATAAAACCGCTGTTTTTAAACGAAGAAACAATTCTCACACAATTATCAGGTAATAAATACCTTAAATTGTTGCAACAGATTATTTATAGTAATCAAGTATTGTGTCATAAGAGCTGATTTCTCAATTTTCACATGAGCAGTAATCACATGATTACTTTGAAATGTCCCAAAACAGAACTTCCTTTTTTTGTGCAATAATGCAAAGTAATTTTGCCTTATTTATACTGTCGAATTTGTCATAATTTCTTGTGTAACAAAAGCCACATGAAATTTAGTCAGTAACCCAAAACCAAACAAGCTGATGTGGGTTTTGTTTGAAAGCATTGAGTGAAGCATTTTTTTATTCCAGTAAAAAAGACGAGACTGCACATGGCACAGACTTCTGTACATACATATAACCTGTATATTTGTCTACTATGTTAAATACAATGATTTTTGGAAATGTTGTTTTTCAAACATAACTGTCAAATCTTTTATTATTTTATTCTCCTTTTAATTAAATTAACTTTTTAATTTTGAATTAAAAAGTTTTTAAATTCGTTTTTAAATTCAAAATTAATGCACATAGTAATTAACTTTTTAATGAACATATTAAATTATTAATATGAGCCCATGGAAACTGTCATGTCGCTTGATGCAGCTAAATTACAAAACACTACTAGAAACTGTTATTTTTTTTCCTATAAATTATATTAATTCAACACATTAGTCTTAATTGTGGTTTACAGTAAAGCCATGATGTCACGTCAACTACCCAAATATGGAGAGCGTTTGCCCAATAGGATTTCAGCAAAAGTTGACGCTGCTGCTAACCGCACTTGTCTTATCAAGCAACATGTCAGGATGGATTTGTTATACCGTATGTATATGCTGGTTATCGTTTGGAAGCTGCCTCGACCAAGCTAAGAAATGTGCATCGACATCAGAGCGATTATCAGTGTAGGGATGTCTTAACCGTCTCACATGTATATTTACCAGATTCTGGACTGGAAAGATTGCAGCTTGTGTTCTGTAAACTGGGGCGTCGAAAACAAAAGTAACTATTGCAGTATCACTGGATGTTAAGGCCATTAGCCGACACGATGTCAACACGAGCAAAACAGGTTTGGCAACTTAAGTTACCTAAATAATTCAATAGCATGTAGCCTTTTAGCAAATCCACTGAAATACCTGCTAAAATGTATTGTTGTTTATTAGCATTTATAAGTAGGAATATAGGAGCCTATAACATGACAAGATGTCATCAGATTTATAAGCTATTGTGCTGTGTGAATAACTGTGCTGTGTGGAACTTGATAGCTTATTCCCGTATCTGAACACCCTACTGTCGTCCTGTTTCTTATTGTATGCAGTAATACAGATAGATTATATATTATTTTTCAATATCATTTTCTAATGGCTAATTGGTCATAAGAATTAAGGTGCTGATGGGAGATCTGTTTGCAAGAGACACTGTAGGTGTCTTGAGTAGAATGAATATATTTACATTCTATTCATTCTGTTTACATATTTTCCTGAATATTATTACAGTTCTTGTTGCTGTCCTCTCTGGTGGCTTTGCACGCGGAATACTCCGGTGGGTTGCCAAATTTCCTTTCCTTTTCACTAATTGCAAGTGTCCATGTTACATTTATTATTAAATATTAAGCAATCAGTGGGAGATAATCATCACTTTTCAAAGCTTCACGAAAGTTCATAAGCACCGCAAAGTATTTAAAAAATACCCAGTATATTCACAGTCAGCAATGTATAATTTTTTCTTGTCTTTTTTTATTTCTCCACAGGGCATCACAGTTTGATCATATATGTGACATTCGCTCCCGGTCATCAATATCTACCTAAATACTCATCATATGGCATGCTTGATGATTACAGAGTATTTACTTATGACAGCATCTCTGACGTATTTTCACATCCCTTTGGCCAACTGGAATCTCTGTCCACTGTCTGGAGAGATCTTAGGGATTGCACAAACTTTAAAACGGGCTATTTCAACCTGCTTTCAAGATATGCAAATTTAACCTTCGGGTTGAAAGGTAGGTTTGGAAATCTCTTTCTGGTTCTACAACTAGTCTAAAACTATCAACCAGATGTTGATATTATACACATTTTGACTGACATGATTTTGTTTTCTAAACATGTGCATTGTATGAGGGTGTTTTCATAAATAATATAGTATTGATATATGGTGTAGGTACAGGTTATTGCCAATAAACAATAATTTTTCACATAATCTCTATAGATGTCTAACAATTTGTTACTTCAGAACACCAAGGCATCTATCCCATCAAGAAATATGTAAGCACCAATCTGATCTAGCAGCTTTTGGGATTCAATAAGCAATTTTACTCATTTAATTTAGTGTTGTTATTTATTGAAACACTTTTGTAGTAATATTAATAAAATGACAAAATGATTATGTAAGGAAATGAATGTTGAAGAAAGGTTTTCACACTATGATTGTACTAACAAAATCAAAGTCACTTGTTTATCTATAAAAACAAAGGGAAACGTGTTTTAACGTGCATAACCTTAAAAATATTCAACAGTAAATTTAAAAACTTTTAGTTGGGTTTGTTTGCAGAAATAAAATAAAATAACTGTTTAGGCTCTTTATACAAGAATCCCAGTATCATCTAATTTATCAGCTTCTGCACACAGAGTTGTAGATTTAATAACTGCAAATATTACATTAATCTGGGACTGTGTAATGGGCACTAGAGAGTTACTACGCTCAGAATCACAACAGCTTTTGTGTGCCTTTTTAATAGAGACCAATATTCCCAGAAGGTTGCAGCAAATTAGTCCTCCACTGTAGTATGAAACACTACATTGCATTCCTAAAAATGGTTCCAGTTCTAATTAAATGATGATTTTGTATTTTTAGGTCCACTCTTGCAGTTAATGTATGGCTGTCAGCTGAGCCATAATGGAACGTCAAGTGGACTGTATCATTTTTCAGTCAATGGAGAGTATAGTCTCTCTATGGATATGGACAGCCCTCAATGGTACTCATATCTGCCACAAGATCTGGACATTAAGAACATTCTAAACAGGTTTGAGCTCTGGAACCACAATAATCTCATATACATTCATCGGGATTGTGTTCCTCGACTCAAGAAGTTCTATGAACACAGTAGAACAATACTTGACCAGAAAGGCAAGTGTGTTTGTGCATGTTTAAATGTATCCAGTGTTGTTTATAGATATTCATGCATCCAACCAGGTTATATACAGCTTGATAAACCGGTTTTACGTTTAACAAAAACACATTGTACTCAGCTTGATGTATTTTTGTAATCTTGTTGATTGTGTGTGTTTCATCTGCGCTTACAGTTCGCCCTGAAGCTGTGATCAGTCATAAGCGTGCTGGAGCTCTTAACTGTGTGGTGACGGGATTTTACCCTAAAGATATCACTGTAGAGTGGATGGTTAATGGACAGCCAGCCTTAGATGGGATATCAACAGGCTTCCTGCCAAATCATGACCAAACATACCAAATTCATGTGACAATTCTGTTATCTGACGCTACACAAAACTACTCCTGTCAAATAAAGCACAGCAGTCTTCGAGAACCGATGGTCCTTACATGGGGTAAGAACAGATCACAAACATTCCTTTGATAAAACACTATTTAAAAAAAATAAAGTATGCAGCTTGTTATAACATGATTGACATCAATATGACTTGATCTTTCGGTTGCTTTCCTTCATAAACAGATGCTTCCTCAAGTATGACTGATGAAAAAACTTCTCTGCACATTGGTTTTATTGCAGGACTTATCGCAATGCTTACACTAATAGTAGTTCTTATGTGTTTCATATTGAAGCATGTAATTTGGAATAAAAATGTGTATTTATAATATAATTACAATATTACATTTTATTTTTAAATTATATTATATATTATTTTCTAAATATTATTTTCTTTCACTGTCATCCTAAAGGCTTGCTATATAAAACTCCTATAAATAAATATGATATTTATATGATAAACTTTATATTTATAAATTCATTTTTTAGTTTCTAATGTATTCTATAGTTTTGTTACTTTATTGTTGTTTTATGTTAAATGAGATTCATGTTGATTGTCTCTTCCTTAACATTTGTTTTACTATGATTTTGATATTTGTAAAATAGGGAAAGTAGATCTTATTAGCTAGAATTATGGATTTAACATGTTAATTATTGAAATACATAGATTCACTAAGTCAAATGAGATTTTATGTTAAGCTTAATTTTCTGTTTTGAGACAAAATTTTCCAATAAATTAAGATTAAGTTATGATTTTGTTAAAAATAAGATTAAATCTAAAATTTATATTAAATTTAACCTATTAGAGTATCTTCTGTCCCTGACTGTATTACATAACAAAACATGTTAAATTAGTTTGTTCCATTAACTGCAGTGTCACTACACTTGCACATTAGAGAATATGCATGAAAAGGTTTGGATCATGTGATTTGATTTCATCTGGGATAGAAATGTGAACATCAACTGATGTGTGATGCCAAGCACTGATCATGTTTCAACCAAAGACCACAGAATTGAAAACTGCATGGAAATATTATGATAACAGACTGGGCTGGGAGTATCATTTGAGAGCTACAAAGCACATGCAGTCCCATCTAATAATCTGATTAAACCTCAAGCACCACTTCCGTCCAGACCACTTCAGCACACTCAACACAGATGGAAGAGGAAGCCCTGCCCAAATCAGCTTCAAAAGCATATGTGGGAATTATCTGTTTATGCTTTTATATATAATAGATATATATACAGTATTTGGAATTATCTCATTTTCGAATGCAATGAAATTTGTTCATTTTTATGTGTCTTAATTTTTGAGGCCTCCAGTATCCAGTATACAAAAAAAATATATCCAGAAATGCACAAAATAAATATAATAAATATATATGTGCTATAAACCATTAGCACATAATTAGTATAAATGTTCTAATAAAACAGTTCTGAATCAAAATGTTGTTCATAATTAAATGAGCTTTTCATCAAAATACTAAGATGCTGAAAACGAGACTTACCTGTTTGCTGCTATCACTCGGCCTAACCAGGCTGGTGGTCTCGTTAGGTTTGGTCTTGTCTGTGGTGGTCATGCTGATGAGAGAGAAAAAGAGAGACCAGAATGCAGAATGAGAAGCAGCTGTCTGCTTCTCCAGCACAAAGGCAAACACAAGCCACAACCCACATCTCATTCATCACATACATGAAAACACCCCCATTACATGCTGCTCTTCACCTGATGCCTCATTCAGCAACTGAGCAAATATCCATGTCATCAGCTTTTGACCACCATTTAAACAAATCACACTGGAAAGGCTCACTCAATATTCAGATTTACAATACATTATTACTATACACATACAGTAATGTCTAATTCAATCAAGCTACTGGAAGTTTCTGCACCTTGCCTGTTCTGATCACAGGTTACCATGACAACAAAGTCATCTTCATGTACACTACACTGTAATAAAAAATAAACAAAGCTGTAGGAAAATGGACAAGGAAAAGGAAAATTCCCAGTACATTTTCCAGACATTTCTTTCAACCCTAAAACATTACATAATGTAATGCATAATTCAAAATACGGTACCATTCAACAGTTTGGATATGACTATAATAATAATACTAATAATACTGAGTTTGAATATACTTTAAAATGTAATTTATTCCTATGTTGACAAAGCTGAATTTTCAGCAGCCATTACTGAAGTACTCCATTACTTGAATGCCACATGATCCTTCAGAAATCATTCTAATATGATGATTTGATGCTCAATAAATATGTCTTATTATAATCAACTTTGGAAATTATTGTGCTGCTTAATATTTTTGTGGAAACTGTGATATATTGTTCAGGATTCTTTGATTAACAGAAAGTTCAAAAGAACAACATTTATTATATAAAAATATTATAGAAGAGTTTTAACATAAATGTCTTTACTGTCACTTTTGAACAATTTAATGCATCCTTGATGAATAATAGTATTCATTTGTTTTTAAAAAGCTCTGACACTAAACTTTTGAATGGTAAATAAACAAACAAACAAACAAACACTTTTCACTAAAAGTAATACATAATTCAAAAAATAATAATTATATAATTTGTAATCTAAAAAATCTAGTAAGTATAATAAAATAAAATAAATAACCTACACATTTACCTAATGACATTTTACTTGGCAATTTACTTTCTAAAATTAAAAGATTATTATATTCTATTGACAGCCATATAGTTTTAAGGTTTATGTTTTCTCTTAAGGAAACATGTGTCCTGTCAACATACATGTGTCAGTATTTTATAGATATTTATTTTATATTTCAGATATAATAGTTTATATATAGGCTAACATTTTTGTTTTTCACTATATGAAAATATGTAGCTGACTTTACATCTTAAGAAAGGGAGTCCTTCACAAGGTAACCATCATACTTTGGGGGTCAGTGGCATTCAAAAAGTCTGGAAACCTCTGACTGAGTGAAAACAAACCAAATATAATGGCAGGCCATCCCTACGCTGAAATACAGGTTCACTGGTTTGTACAGAATAATTTGTGAAATAGTCCTTCATTTTAAATACACCTGTAAATATCCACAAAGACTAAAGACTGTAATATGAGCAGACATGCATCTACTGTGCTGTACAATGAAGTGAACTTTCACCAACTCGCCAGTAGATGGCAGCAGTAAAATACTAAGGTTGAAATGTCTATTTTCTGTATTTACAGTATACTGTGTCTGTTGGACGTTAAGAACGGCTTACAAAAGGTAAATTCTACTCACTTATTACTTTCTATACAGTGTATATTTGCATTAATCAAAAAATATTCTAAAGAAGTAGAGCAAATACCTCAGGGATATTCCTGTACTTATCATTAATATTTCAGAGGGAAAGCCTTGCATAATGGATCATGTTGACGGTAATTGTGTGTGATGTCATGTAAACATTGATTATGACCTCTGAACCTTTGTCGTGTTCACTGCAGGAGATGAAAATGATTTTTTTTTTCAGTGCAAGCCAGACTGACAGCATTAACCACAGATAACCTGTAAAAGACACTGCACCATATGAAACCATGAAAGATATCAGTTGGAAATAAAAAATCAGTCCTGTTATTACAAATGTGAATGTCTGTCTCTAGGGATGAGAAATGGCAGTAGGCTGTTCATGGCATGTGTGTGGATGGACAGGCAGCAGTCTGCCCCTATTCAGAGGAGGTGAGTGATTTACAGCTCAACACAAGGGAGATGGATGGGAAAGGGGTGGGTGTCTCGTATATATGGGGGCAATTACAGTGACGCTGGGGCGTTTACGGCTGATAAGGAACAGCGCTGAGTGGGGGTGAGCTCTTTTTCGCCCCGACAACAGCTTTGTAAAGTGTGATGGATCCTGCTAATCCAGTGTCAGTCTTTCCTGTTCTGGAAATAGAAATGGGATGTTCTCATTAACCAGATACACAGATGTGTGACTCAACCGCTCCTCAATTTAATGCTCCTTTCATTGTTTTCTTGAGGTAATCTTGCAACATTGTGAAACTTCACTGTCTTGGCTGGTCGGGTGAATTCCTATGAATATTACCAATCATCTATCAGTGCCTTGTCGGTAATTTTGAGAAGGAATGTGCCTGTGTGGTGGCAGCAATGACGGCAGCAATCAGCCATATAAAGTGGATTCAGGTCACTGCATTGGCCTACACTCTTTAATCCGTACAGGATTTATGAAGAACCATTTCCTATTGCATCAGTGATATCTATTAGAATAAAATGTTATGACAAACTGTGCCACTTTAATTTGAGTGAGCGTATGCTATTGGTAATCAGAACGACTTCAGCACAACTAAACTAGTCTTTCAGCTCAGTTTCTGAGTCTTACAAGAAATGCTGTTGAGTTTATATATCTGTTTTCAAAATTTCTGATAGATAGATAGATAGATAGTCATGTCATGGTAAACGTGTATTTTTGCTACGAAATCTTTAATGATTTTTATAAACTTACAAGTAAATATCAGAATAACTTTTATATTGTTAGTAATTTTTCAAGATGAATATTTACTGGACTGAAGCAACTTAGGTTTACTTGATTATCCATACATCATTTCTCAGAAAAACCATGCTAAGATATGATATCAAATATGATACCTCAGGCTTTTGAGAAACATTTGGTCGTACATCTCTCAATCATCCTTCCATTGTATTATATGTTTTGTCTCCACAATAAAAACTACAGAACTTTGATATTAAAACTAAGCATTTAAGTATCATCTAATAATCTATAAAGATCTCACTGGCTTCCATTACAAGCTTTCATTTTACTTATATATATGAAGCCTTCAGATGCAAAAGTCTGAGATTTTGAGATTTTTTTTTTTCCTTTTAAATGAGCATTTTTATCAGGCTCCTATAAAAAAATAACATTGGACATTTTTGAAAATAAGGCATTCAATAACTGACTAATAAACTTTTATTTGACATTAAAGTGAAATTACTGAACCTAAACATAGAAGCCTGATAAAAATGCTCATTTAAAAGGAAAAAAAAATCTCAGATGGACTTAGAGGTCTTTGCATCTGAAGTCTTCATATATAACACCAAATCACTGAAACTCAACAAATTAGAATAAATTTTGATTTTCACTTGAACTTTCACTTAAACTTGATTTTCACATTTAAAACCCAGGTTCACAGTTGACCCAGGGATCATTAGATTCCAAAGAGTTTCACTACAATCAGCCCATGATCAAAACAAAAGTTGAACAAATAAAACTATCGCATACCATATTAATAAAACAGACATAATACACAACTGTGACCACACCTGATAAACTTCTATCTGGATGGTATGGTCATGCAAACTCAGTTGCCTCGGCATGTTCAAATGATATTTAAATAAAATGTGTCAGGAAACCTCAATTAATGTATTGCCACATGGAACCACTAAGAACTCACGTCTGATATACATGTAGGTTAGAAGCTAAAATATCTGGATTGACTTCCTCTTATTCAAGAGTATTTATTTTGCTTATGTTCTTGGCAGATTTTTTCCTACCGAAGTGGATGCTCACATACCTGTACTAATTATTAGCTAGTGGTTAATACAAAGGCTAGACCTAATACCAAAAATATCAACAAGTCTTGTAGTGTACTGTACCCCAACCACAAGTGGACTAAATCTGGGGTTTTCAAACTGGGGTCCAGGGCAAGAGAGTGCTATTTGGAAAATTTTAATAAGAAAAAAACAAGTATGCATATACGTTTCATTTTTTTTATTGCAATTGTCACCTGTAGCATGCTCATAAGTTGAACAACTCTTTTTCTGTTCTTTTCTCTTACATTATAGCAGCTTTGAAACCATATGTTATTAAAATGACTATGCAAATACATTTGAATTGAAAATCGTATTCAAATTCAAATATTGGGTTGAAACATTTTTTATATTTATATATGACAGTGTAAACATAGAAATGAAATTAAAATAAGCAAATGTTTTCCAAATAGTATCCTAGTCATTTATTTTGCTACAATAACAAATAAAACTGATCATTTATGTTATCTGAGTTAAAAAACACTAATATATTTCCCTGGTTTAAGTTGCTCTCACTTCTTCTAAAACATAAAACACTGTACAGGCTCATTACAGAATAACGATCTCTCTCTCTCTCTCTCTCTCTCTCTCTCTCTCTCTCTAACACACACACACACACACATACATACATAACAGAAGCATAAGGAACTTATTATCAGAGCAGAAAATAGCACAATCACCCCCTTCATTCTCCTGGCTGTCCTCTGACCTGTTTAATTATGCCAATGCTGCTTATGCACCTGTGTGTCCCAGACTATTACACCTCCCATCACTTAACAGCTTTTAGTATCGCAGCATCCTGTTCCACATTCAGCCACTTTATTGCCTCATGCCACAACCGAAAAAAACCTACTGTTTGAATCACCCTTGAGCCAGACCAGTCCAATCATGTACTTGAGGTGTTCAGCATTCATCCATGATTGCTGTTTAATGCTCTTTGTTGAGGTGGGCTCGTCATGGTCATGGTCAAGCAACAGAGGTGTGTTGTAGGCTTCCACCCCCCACCGGGTCTAATGAGACACAGAGACTTAATAAGATGGAGGATAGTGCACACATGCAGACAGGACATTAGCACGCTGTTGTTAGACTACAATTCCTCCCTCTGCTCACCGCAGAGGCTGAACCGCTTTCTCACAGCATCTATGACACTTTTTGCATTTTCATTCACATAGAACACACTAAATATGTGATTTTTATTATGCTATTATAGTGTACTCTTCTCTATATTGTATATATTTACTTTCAATATGCAAACTGAGGGTCTGATTCTCAATATTATAATTCTGATAGCAAAAAGACACTGTTGCTTCATACTTTTTGCATTTAACCCCTCTTTGTGACATAATTTTTGCATTTCATTCACATATTACAGTATTTACAACCCTAAATGTGATCTTTTGATCTATATATTGTATATATAGATCAAATATATATATATTGTACATGTTTATTGCATTATGCATAGTGAGCATCTAAATTTCAGTGTTTGATAGCAGAAATAGGTGCATCAACAGACCACATGTATCACAACCCTGTCAAAGGGTTTCTATAAGAGCGAAACGAGAGAAGAGAAGGGAGGAGCTAGAGGTGGATCATACCGAATCCAGAGCGGCCTATTGGTGCTTTGAAGTCACATGATTGCTTTAGGAATGCTAATTCATGCTGTATTTTTTTCTCCTCTGTGCTTGGTGTAGTCTGTGCCTGTCGAATAGAGCAGACCTCAGACATGGTGTAGGATATCAGGAAAGGAACAAGCGATTGAAGTTGAGACAAGGCCTGTGTTGAGGGTACGTAGAGCTTTATTAAGATGTGCTGTTGTTTTTGGCTTCATATGTGACTGTAAATGTCACTTGAGCAGGAAGCTCTACTTATATTTATATATGTCTCTTTAAGCTTAGTGTCTTATATCAACAGTATGTGTGGTCTGTATGTTAAATAGAGTGCATAGATGTGCGTATGCCTGTGCATGTCCGTCTCGGCACAATGAAAGCTGTTTACTTTGGAGAATTCCACCACATGTCTCCACTACTTTCAGTACGGTTACTAACATCAGAGAGAGCGGCACAGATTGACATATTATCTAGGTGGGCTTGAGGAACTTGAGACCCTCCTTTCAAGTTATACTTCACCCAAAAATAACATTGTCATTATTTACCCACCCTCCTGTATGAGATTCTTTCATAACCATGTTGTTTTTTTCCATACAATCAAAGTCAGTGGGGTCCAGTGTTGTTTTGGACCCCACTGACTTTCACTGTATGGACAAAAATGTTGAAACATTCTTCAAAATTTCTTGAGTGTGAGTACATATTTGGGTGAATTCTCCCTTTTATGTGTCAAGCTGATTACTCAATATTATCAATAAGACAAGTACTGTAGTATTTCTGCCAAAGCTGAAGGTGAGTGATTTAGGTGGACATGCATCACATAATTTGCAATGTTTTAAGGATTAACGATGAGTTTGCTCAGCACACATGTACACAAGAAGCTTTTAGACCTCTCGTAAGTCTAAATGGAGACAATGCATTCCCGGACAGGGGAGTGTTGCGCTAGTAGACTGACTGACTGACAGCTAGTGTTGATACAGTTCATTTAACCTATCGCCTCTCAAATAACAAGACCATCTGCACTCTTTTGGTACATAATAGTTTGACCCAACACTCTGTAAACAAAGCCAAGCAAAGCGACGCTTGTGTGTAATCTCACCAGTGTCATCTTATGAATTTGACACTGAACATCTGGACACTTTTAATAGTTAATTGTTGTGTGGTAGCTTTATATGTGATATGTGACCCTGGACCACAAAACCAGTCTTAAGTCGCTGGGGTATATTTGTAGCAATAGCCAAAAATACATTGTATGGGTCAAAATTATAGATTTTTCTTTTATGCCAAAAATCATTAGGATATTAAGTAAAGATCATGTTCCATGAATATATTTTGTAAATTTCCTACCGTAAAAATATCCAAACTTAAGTTTTGATTAGTAATGTGCATTGCTAAGGACTTCATTTGGACAACTTTAAAGGCGATTTTCTCAATATTTAGATTTTTTTGCACCCTCAGATTCCAGATTTTCAAATAGTTGTATCTCGACCAAATATTGTCCTATCCTAACAAACCATATACATCAATGGAAAGCTTATTTATTCAGCTTTATTCAGAGATGTATAAATCTCAATTTTGAAAAATTGACACTTAAGACTGGTTTTGTGGTCCCGGGTCACATATGTGTTTTATAGACTGATATGCTATGGTTTCTTGTGCAATTGTGCTGTAGAATGAAGGAAGCAATAGTTTATAGTTCAGTATTTCATGTTGTGTGTTGTGTAGTACTAAGGTGGCCTACTTCTAGGTTTTTGTAGATGAATTAAGCAAAGCTTGTTGATCTCAAACCGCCAATGGGCAGGTCACTTCTGCACTTCTGTACGGTAATTGGGGTAAGACCCTCATGTTTTACACTTGCCTTTCCTATGTCATGGGCCTCACAATGTGCTTGAGTAGGTCACCCTCACCCTCAGGTCACTCTAATAATCAATCAAACAGGAGGGACACAACTCCGGTTCCCCTTAAAGCACCAGGAAATGAGGGGATCGTTGAGTAGCGCAAGAGGCTCCTGTAGTCAAAAGAGAACAGATAGAATGAAATTAGCACACTCAGGCAAGGTTTTTCCTTTATTATTCTCTCTCAAGGCCTGATATTTTCTGTGGAAGAAACAAATGTTGCATTAAGTGATTAGATACTTGAGTGCACTCAGGTAGATCATAAAAATGCCTTTGATTTAATCTAGTCAGGAAAATAAAAACATAGGTAGAAGTTTATTAGTGTTGCCATGTTCACTTATTATAAGTGATTTTGAGCTTTTTTCTCTATAAATTTACCTATAAATATGGGCAATTGCAGATTGAGTTGCTTTTTTGGAAGTATTTACAGAATATTTACTGACGTGTCTAAAGTTGAAATGAAAAATCACCATATCTGTAGTTCACTCAAAAACGAAAATTCTTTCATCATTTACTTATCCTCAAGTTGTTCCAATAAACCTCTATGAATTTCTTCTGCAGAACACAAAAGAAGATATGTTTCAAAATATTTTCTTTTGTGTTCAGCCGGAGAAAGAAATTCATGCAGGTTTGGAACAACTTGAGGGTGAGTAAATGATAGAAGAACTTTCATCTTTTGGGCGAACTATTCCTTTAATGCATATTATAGATGTTATTGTGAACAATTCATGCATGTATGTTTCCTTTTTTTTTTTTTTTGACCTTCTACTTTTTAATCAAACTGTCATAACTCAATCTTCCAGTGAAAATTACTCAAATTATGTAGTTTCACTTAAACTCCACCCCTTACAATCAACTGCAAAACCTCATTCATTTTCACATTCATGCAGTGCTCACATGCTAAAATACAATCAACAACTGAGGCATAGAACCAAGTTCCCGGCCTACATGTTTAATTTTTTGATAATCTGCGACACACAGATATATATATGTCACAATACAGAAGAAAAGACATGTTGATACTTCCATTTCATTGCAACTTCTAGGATTGTTTTCTCTGGAGATCTGGAAACACTCAAG
The DNA here is from genome assembly GCF_001515605.1 of Sinocyclocheilus anshuiensis. Taxonomy (NCBI): domain Eukaryota; kingdom Metazoa; phylum Chordata; class Actinopteri; order Cypriniformes; family Cyprinidae; genus Sinocyclocheilus; species Sinocyclocheilus anshuiensis. The sequence goes on along the minus strand of NW_015540838.1, from coordinate 734,888 downwards.
TGTATTGAGAGTTTGCTTCAAAATATGAGTCTCTGTACTCTTTCTAAAGCAGTTGAAGTATCACTACAATGTTCTAGAAGAAATTTCGATTGATTAAATTAAGTCCAGTTGACAATAAATTTTTCCATCTTTTCCTTCAGTAGACCAAATCCATCCAGCACTAAACACAATTGCTTTCACTTTTAACAGACAGCAGTCCAGTTTAGGCCATATATCACATGCTGGTGATGGTTCTTTTGAAGGAAGAGGTCTGTTTTTGAGCACATGCAGTGACCCCTTGATCTCTAATGAGCTATACAGGACTCAACAATATGTGCTATGTGGCATCTAATGGTGAAATCCATCTCCAGCGATGAAAGCGGTGAGAAACAGTAACAGATGAGCCAAGATGTTTTCATACAGCGCTGTCCAAGCCCTCATGAAGATGAGATGCAGACCCAGCGAATGAACGCGTTCACCATGACATTCTTCTGTCATGCCTGATGACGCTCCCGTGTGACTCAACCATTAACACAAACTCAAAACAGACCATATGTCAGGGCTCTCGCTTTCTTTTCTGACAGTTTCTGATACTTATCTGACGTTTAGATATGTTCACTGCTCTTCTCTCCTGTCTTTCCTGAGAATGACAAGTTTTGCCCTTAGAGAAATATTTGCAGAATGGGTGTATGCTTGTGATGCCCTGGTTCAAGAGTCAAAGCCGCCAAAAGTGATTAATCAAATTGAGTGCTGCATCAGCATAACTAACCGATACTTCTCAGTCATTGAGTTCAGTAGGTCAGTACTACTAAATCTGGCAATATTTGCAACAACAAGCGTTTGATCATGCCTTGTTATCCTGGAGAGGTAACATTTTCAGTTACTTTCAATTGAATACATTTGGTTTAAAAACACTTCCTATTCCATATTGCATAAGAAATATAGAATACCATCAAGAGTGCTGTAACAACAGCATGATTATGAGTGAGATATTGATTTCAATAAACATGAAATTAATATTGAGTAACTTACATTTTAAGCATAACATGGCCGGCTGTTGATCCTTTTTACATATTCGGGTTTGGAACGAATTGGTTGAGTGAATTATTCGATGACTCACTCATAACAACAGTCACTTGTTTAGTTCCTGAATGAATCGATGTGTTTGAACTAAATGGCTGAATGAATGATTCAATGACTCGCTCATAAAATGTAGAAAAAGTCACTAACACAGACAAGCTGAGTGATACAAACAGCAAAAACTCACAGTGATAAGCACTCTTGTAACATCTCTTGACCAATTAAATTTGAGAGCCGGAACTAACTAATGTATAATGAGTAAAATAGTTTTCTCAAAATGCTCAGGTCTCACTTTCCTGGCAGAGGGGGGCTTTTTTTTCCCCCAGAGTAAAGCCGACCAGGGTCTGAATGAGAATGTGTGAGAGCTGCTGACAGCCTGTAGTAACTGTTTGAGAGTGTATGAAGTGAGTGCAGACAACTCTCTCTCTCTCCCTCCACTGCTGCCTGGGCAGATGAAAGTGATTCTTGCCTGCCTCTGAGCTCCATACCCAGGTGTTCTCTGTCCTCCTCTCCCTCTCACTCAGCTCTATGGCTCAGCAGCCGACAGCTACACAGCTGCTTGACATAAATCTCCATTTTCTTTCCTTTTTTTTTTGGAGAAGCAAAGCTTAGGGCATTAATGATTTGGTTCCTCACCAGCAAGGGCAGCAACCACTGATATTTGGCCCATATTCCAACTTTTTTTTCTTGACTGGCTCATATTGTTAGGGTTATATATGTAAAAACATCCACATTTAAATATTTAACTTCTGTGGATGTCATAACTTTGGGATTTCCCCAAAATACAGAAATACAGTCACATTTCCTCTTCTGCATATCTAAAATAAGATATAATGTACAGTCAGTAGGTCAGTACCGCAAAATATCATCTCAACAGGGTGATCAGTCATTATTCAACCTATTAGACAGCTACTTACTAAATAAATGCATAAACATGAACTACTGAATTGAGTTAAAATAATTTTTTGGACAATGATTTTTTTTGTCTTAATTTAGTGGTCTTTATATAAAACAATTACAGATGAATGTTTTGACTGACCAGTCAGAATCAAGCATTCCAGAGAGAAAAGAAAACAAAAGATAAAGGTATACAACAACATACTAAAAATCACAGTTTATTATAATAATATAAAGATGTACACTATCACAAATAACACAAAATAATTTGCAAGACTAACATTTGCTGGTCGGGTGCAGAAAGTCAGAGGAATGTTTAAAGGTGTGTTCGATAAGAAATACCATAATATGATTTTTCTATGACTGCTAAATCTCTTACAAAGGAGGAAAACCCTATGGTGGCACATTTGTCAATCAAGAGTCTTTTAATTAAAATTGATGTTGTCAGTTCTTATCAGATTTGGAGGTTTTACCACTCAAGGGCTAATGGGCTAATTTTTTGAGTGTTACATCTCTAGACATTGTTAGACAAATTAGAGTTACAAAGCTTCTTAAGACACATTAAAGCTTCATAGTTCTGAGGTTTTTAATATTTACAGTCATTTTTAAATTCTTACGTTACACTCTAGGCTTTCCACCTTAGGACTGAAGTAAATCAATGATCAGAGAGGCAGTTTAACGCTGAGGGCTTAAATTACATACAGGATCTGTCATCTCTTCCTCCCCGTTTGCTAAGTACTGTCCGACAACTTCACGCTTAGAGAATGTGGCTATGACAGGTGGTTGTGTTTCACAAGAACAAGGTTTGCTCAGGTGTTTTAGCTATGTGTGCAACTGAAAAACTGGCAGTCACCATTTGCTATGAAACATAATGTCCACTAAAAATATATTATATACTGCTTCAGAATGGGAAAAAGTTAGAAAACCGCTAATTTAAAACTGAAATGTGTAACTTTTATGCATAATAAAGGGTATTTTACTCTATTATGTTATTTTTGTTATGTGAGTTGGTGTGTGCGTTCTTTTGTTTTTTTTTTGCAGAATGGGCATTGTAGTTTTTTTAAAGGTTATCCCACTGTTAAACATGGTTATTTAAAAAAGTAAGTTCAAATAATGCGGACTGTTGGGTTCAACAAAACCATATACTATTAACAATCTCATATCTCACAGTAGGTCTGTCTTTAATGGTTTATTGTTAAAAATCTATTCCCTTACTGAGAAAATGAAATGGAATTGGAAAATGGATTTTATACTTCCAAAACCCAACTTCTGCACTCTATGGTGGAGGGGTAGAGTTTGAGAAACCTGTTTGCAACAATCAATATATTTCTGGTCATGTTGGTTGCATAAATGACAATTCAGTTTTAAATTGTGTCACTCAAAGAAATAGTACAAACTGATTTTCACCTGTGTTCTTCAGGTTCTGTCAGTAATAACTCATAGGCTGGAAGGCTTTGAGGTGCTTTGTAAACTGAGTGGTCTCTGGGGCATATGTGTATCTGATTCCTTCCCTGTGGTAATGTAGTTTTACGGCTCTGGGAGTTTGCACAGAGATGGCCACGTGTGCTGCTGGCTGCAGTCTTTTTACGCTGAGACAAAGGGGAAGAATACAGCTTGAAAAGCTCTCACTCTTTTGGCAGGAAGACGGTAATTTATAGTCCCAGTGTGAGAGCATCTTTGAGCTGGACTAGTGACTTGTTTAAGACAAACCAATCATTTCATGTTTCATTTAGAAGGAGAGTTCACCCCAGAATTTCTCATCTCTCTCTTTTGAATCCTGTATGATTTTCTTTTTTCTGTGTTTCTTTTTTCCATAGGGTGAAAGTGAACAGTGACCATAGTTGTCAAATTAAATTTTTATGACTAATCTCCCTATCCATGTTCATCTCCTTTTGTGCTCCACAAAAGAAAGTCATACAGGTTTTGGACAACATAAAGACGACATTAATGACTGATTTTTTTTTTTTGTCTGGGTGAACTATCCTTTCAAAGACAAAATGTTTGTTTATTTCCATACCAGCAGCATGAATATTCTGATATTTTTACACTGACTCTCCTCATAATCCTAAGAAAAGCAGGAATTTAATGGGCTACAGTCAGCTATCAGATTTAGGCATGCCTTAAGAACAGCTCAGGCCTCCCAAGAGTGCTGTTTAAATGTTTTAAAATGGTTTTGTGCAACTAAAGGCATTATTTTTTTATTAAAACATATTAATCAGATGGTGCTAATGATTGTGTGCCCGGGAGGCCTGCGTTGTTATAGTTGTTATAGTATAGTTATTTCACGCTTGGACTCCACGTGATAATCAAAAATGATACACATCTTTGTGTGCACTCGGCTGAATAAAACAACAGCAAAATTGCCAAAACCATGCTACTGTTCCAATTTATCTGGCTCTGTGAGCACCTTATTTATATGTTAATCTGCTCCATCTTAAATCATAGCTTTGAATGCACATAATTCCAAATCATTGTGAAATTGCACCACATACTTGGCATTCCTGGTCAGTCACTGATGATAAACTAGCTCTATATTTAAACTGGACTATTTAAATATGCAAACACATGGTCTGTATATTCATTTCCATTTACATGCAATGTGAACACCCTGATTTTTTTTTCAGCTGCCTGGATATTTGCATGTGAAAAATTCTGTCTGGCTTCTATGCTCAAATCCCATCTGACATTATTGTGTCATCTCATACACAGAAGAAAAATTTTGGGTCTACCTAAGAACTTATCAGTGATAAGTTCTTAAAAGATCCATTTTTATCTTAATGTGAAGAACATTTTAACAAACTAACGAACCCCTTTCCACTATAAAGGACCTTGTGTGCAATGGAAAGTTTCCATGGATGCTAAATGTTCTTCATGGAACCATCAATGCCAATAAAGAACCTTTATTTTTTAAAGGTGGGTCATGCAAACTACAATTCCTCTAAAAACACTCGTGATAGCTGCCAGACAGAGAAACCACCCTCTGTCGGGCTCTTCATAATGATACCAAGGCGACTGGGGGTCATATTTCATGCTTTTTCAGTTCAACAACGATGTGGCCCTTGCAGACAAAGCCGGCAGTTTTATGGTGGATCTTAAGGAAATGAGGGCCACAAATCTCCTCTGCCTGGTTGTCACATAGAGGGAATGTGCTAATGTGGAGAATGATGGATACCAGAGAAGAGAGAGTTCTGGCAGGACAGAACAATGGCGTGTCAAGGTTAAGATAAATTTCTCACTTTGAACTGTTTTGCGGTAACTAGTTTGGTGTGCAACTCAAGGAGGAGAAGTTAATCTGAAGTACTGAAGAATTGCTCTGTTGAGTCATTGCATGTGTTTGAGATAGATGATGATAATAGAAGAGAATGTTACTGATTCACGCATGCTAGAGGTTCCATCTGTGCTCTCTATTTTTTCCAGCTCTCCACGTCTCTGATTTACGACAAGCATTGATGTATGCTCAACAGGGACATTGTTAAGCGAACATGTTTTCTCAAGGTCCTTCGCTGCAGTGAAATCTTTCTGAGTGATATACGCTCTTGTGCTACTGAGAACCATTGAATCTGACAGAATGAATTTCCAAAGTGTCAGATCTCGAGGTGACACCATGTCTGACATATCCATTAACTGTAGAAACTCCTATTTGCTTTACTGTTCACTCACACTTGGCCAAAGGTGTCAAAACTGACAGCAAGCATCCTGTGATGAAGCTAATATCCTGAGAGACTGTTAGTTTAACTAGATGAGTGGTGAGCATGAAATGCACATTTCAGATCTTATTTTAGATTAAAGGGGTCCTATTATGCTTTTTCACTTTTTCAACTTTAGTTAGTCAGTAATGTTGCTGTTTGAGCATAAAAAAGATCTGCAAAGTTACAAAGCTCAAAGTCGATTTCAAAAGGAGATATTTTATTTAACAGAAATTACTTTTCAAAAACTACAACGAACGACTCGTTTGGACTACAACGCATATTTTCTGGGATTTGTGATATCACAAATGCCGACGAATGGGACGAGACCTGGTTGAGCTGCACTAGAGAAAGCAATGAGTGTTACCACTATGTCGGAGACACGCTAGCTTTCCCAAGGCCACCTTAGAGTGGTTGCAATCATCTGGGTTTAAATCGCGCTCAAATTGATTTTGACGCAATATTTACACTGAAGCTCGCAGCAGGCGGCTATGGTAAGGGGCATGACATACCTCCCGACGAGGCGCCGAGTGGTGCCAATCACAGCACACACTGGCCCAGCTAACCAATCACAGCACACACTGGCCCAGGTAACCAATCACAGCACATTTCATATTTCGGAAGGCGGGCTTTCATTTGATACAGGAACTATTCAAGCCGTTCATTCCAGACTGGGGAGAGAGGTGTTGTAATAATATAAAATATGTGAAAAATAATGTGCTTTTCGAACAAGCTAGTATGAGAGCCTGTTCTAGTACACCCCCAAAACAAAATCAGGACTTTGTAAAAGAGCATAATAGGACCCCTTTAAATGTTTACAATACATGTGAGATCATTTTAATGGACTATTATAATAACACATATTACCACTGTGGTTTATCTATTCATAACATTATAAACAATCTAACAAAACAACATTACACACAATAAAAATACATTATACATTATAGGGATGTGCATCTCATGACTCAGGCCGATACGATACGCATCTCGATGCATAGCCAACGATACAATACATTAAAGATACATATGAAGCAGCAGTGTGATGCGATACGATTCACCCCTGTTACGATGCAGTGCGATCTGATTTTGATTCGATTCGATTCAACACAATGCGATTCGATGCAATATGACTACCCCTGGCCTAGATCAAGCTAGTCACTGTGGCAACTTATGCTGGGAAACTGACCTGGTCATAAGCAGGCTAACTGTCAGGCTAAGCTAAGTTCCTTTAACGCTGACCAATAGGAACCCAATGATATTAAAGTATTAAAATAACTAAATTAAAAGTTAAAATCACTGAATTAAGATTTTTTAATTTTTAATAAATAATAAAGAAAATGACTATTTTAACGGCTATAAGAAACACACATTAACTCATTTGAGCTTAGTAATTAGTACTGTACTAGTTTACATTTGATTTACCTATTATTACAATAGTCCCTTTAAAGTTACTGCTATCATAAAAATACACTTATATGTAGGTTTAAAATTCTACAAAAGACACATTTAATTTCCAACAACAAATATTTTATCAAAATGTATATTTTACTCAGAATTATTGCGCTTCTATTCGAATGCGCTCAGTCTGTTTAGCGCGCGTCAGCCTCGCCCACGCCTGACAGCAAAATGGATATGTTTGTATGACTTTCTGACATTTACAGATGAAGAATATAACTGTGACATGTTAGTTGAGGAAAACTAAGGAAAACACAATGTCTCAAATGCATTGAACAGCACAGATATTTTTGCTGTTTGCGATGGTGGATCGATTTGATCCAAGATCGACATTAAGGGCTGCTTAAGAATAAGCGTGCACAAATTAGTGAGATTGTGTGAACTTCATTTGTAATTTATGGAACCGCTTTAGCCCCAATTGATTTGTTAGGTTATTTCAGGTCAGGTTTTGTACTTTAATCCCCGCTTTTCCTCGGGTCTCCGTGGTGTTGTGATGCGTCACAATCACGCAGCAGCAATGATGAGAGAACGCGCTTGAGAAACAGTTTAGAGAGGAGAAATCAATCTACATATAAAATATTGGTCACTTTCTAAACAATAAAAGTATAGCGCATCCACTAGTAATTATATATAAATAAATCGGTTTTTACCGATGCAAATATGTTAGAAACGATGCGTCGCGATATAAGTGCCAACTTGTAGCCGATGCACACTTTTTAAACCGATGCATTGCATCGTTAACTTTTTATGCCGATGCACCGAGCGAATCGGGGAATCTTCCCATCCCTAATACATTAATAACATTATTTAACACATTGGTTATCATGAACTAACAATTAATAATTTTCACAGCATTTATTAATCTAGGTAATGTTTATTTACAAATATACTTTTGTTCATTGTTAATTCATGTACATTCACAATGCATGAACATAATTTTATATTTTTTATTTTACATTAACCAAGTCAATTATTATTAATATTAAAATATGTTACAATATATTAAACTATATTTACAATATATGTAACATTTTATTAAGTTAATTTTGTTTTAACATATAAAAAGAGATATTTGTATATTTTATATATATATTTTTTTATTTTGCATTAATAGTTAATTTATATTAACTAATATAAAATTTATTAGAATCACTAATATCTATCTATCTATACAGACACACACAGACTCATAGTCTCTCAATACGAGCTCATAAAAGCTGCATGCATAATACACATATACATATATACATATACATATATACATATACATATACATATACATATATACATATACATATACATATATATATAGCAAAATGCTGTTTAAAATACAAGTTTAGAATGTAACACTGCAAGACATGTGAATACACATATGTGCAGTACTCAGAACAGTGACTGACCATTAATCAATTCTCTTCAGTCAAGCTGTCAGTTTATGACATGACAAATGCATGACAAGACACACAACTGGTTTTAGCAGTTACTCAACATCTTTTGATGGCCAGGTTGCTGTGATCATAGCAGACTGGTTTAACCTGGCTATGGCTTGTCCAGACAGGCACAGATTGGGTGTCTCATCCATCTGCAGTCATTCACCCTGAGGGTTTTGCCCTGATTGTTTGATGTGGCCTCTGCATTGTACTGATAACCCATCTGAACACCTTGAAACTAACCTTGCCTTTTACAGCTCCGGCTCGCTCATGCTAATCCTATTTGTATCACTCAGCGCAGACTTCGCATCCTGGTAGCTACACAAAAAGCACTTTGGTCTTCAATGAGTGTAACTCAATTTGGTGTCTGACTGTGAGAGGGTTTTGCGAGAGGATACTCGGATGATGATGGCACTGGACATTCAGTTAGCTACAGAGCTGTGTGGTGTGGAGGTCTCTAATGCAGACTAGAGAGCAAATTAAGTGGAATAATGTGTAGTGTGTTGTGTTAGCCAGTTTAATAATGAGAAGAGAGGAGAGAGAGAGGAATAACTACAAAGAGAGGACAAGTCTCCCTTTTAAATTTTTTGAAAAATCACTCACTCTGCCTTTAAGGTAATGGAGAATGGACTGTATTAAGCTTTTATGCCCTTGAAAGATTCCACATCTAATGGAAGGTTAAGTGGGATCAAACAAATTCCACAAATGTATTCTCATGACTTCAGTATCTAGAATTATAATAGAAAATCTCACTGTAGTTCCATATGAAGTCTACTCAAAAAACAAACACAAAAAAAATGGCATTTTAGGCCCGTCTGAATGTGTTAGACACATTACAGCAGGTGTATTGTACTATAGAAGAGGATCTCTCCCATTTGGTTCAGTGGCCTCACTGTTGGTCTAGCTGTTCCTCTGCTGAGTAAAGGAAGTGGGGCCGGGTCTATTTTGATCAACAAGTGTCCTCCCAGCCCACAAGAAGAAAACCCCAGCTCATTTCCCCCCCGCAGCAGCCTTTGATGTGTGTTTGTTTAATGACTTTATTGGGTCCCAGTTATCTGTGATGGGAGGAGTTCTGGTTCAGAGGAGAGTCAGAGTTTGGATTCTTCTTGCTGCTAGTTGTATCCTGTCACAGGTTGTGGTGGAAGCTGTCAGACTATCTGAGTGAGTACAGTGCTACTGACTGGGTTTTGGCTTGTGAACTGTTTTTACAAAATTTTAAAGTTTGATTTTAGAGAGTTCCCTGCTAGTAATTTTATGCTCTACATACATGAGTTAATGAATTAGCTGCAGTTAAACCATTTGTGGAATGTTCTCAGCTAACAATTTTCTGCGCTTTTGTCTCCCATCTTTTTGCAGTGTCTCATGCATTTATACAGTATATTATATATTTAGTATATAGGATTTTATTATTATTATTATTTTATTTATTTTGTAAAAAAATTTGCATATAGGATAATTGGTTCTAAGGTGGTAGATTGAGATTGATTTTGCACTGAATAGGATTGCATATAATGTCATTGTACTTTTTGTATAATAATGACAAATAAAGATTCTGATTCTGATGACACAGCATTATAAAAACATGGCACTCAAGTTAAAATTTTTTAAAAATTAGACTTTAATCTGTTTCTCTGCCTCTGAAATTACCATCCTTTTCTGATGTCATGAAGGTTATCAAAAATATCAACCAATAATGTTGTTCTGTTTTTCAAAAGTTTTTTTTTTTTCAAAACCAAAAGTTCCACCTTACATTATTTAGTGAAAGTGAAAGTGACGTGACATGTGGCCAAGTATGGTGACCCATACTCGGAATTAGTGCTCTGCATTTACCCATCCAAAGTGCACACACACACAGCAGTGAACACACACAAACCGTGAACACACACCCGGAGCAGTGGGCAGCCATTTATGCTGCGGCACCCGGGGAGCAGTTGGGGGTTCGGTGCCTTGCTCAAGGGCACCTCAGTCGTGGTATTGAAGGTGGGAGAGAACGCTGTACATTCACTCCCCCCACCTACAATCCCTGCCGGTACGAGACTCAAACCCACAACCTTTGGGTTATGAGTCCAACTCTCTAACCATTAGGCCACGACTTTTATAATAATATTCTACCTTTATTGGAAATAGTTTGCATTATGAAAGTGTTGCAAGTGCCATTTCATGTTGTCTTTAAATGTTTAAAAAGCTTACCATCATAGTATTAATTTTCTATGGCATGTTTTAGATGTTATTAGCAGATGCTAGTAGCAGTAAATTTGAGGCTTTCATAATTTTTCAATTTTTTTTCCATTTTATTGCCACGTGTCTCGCATTTTTAAATTCTTTAGAAAAAATTCTTTTCTAATGTTATCATTTATAATATATATATATAAGGGTGAATTTTAGGGACATTGTAAAGACATTTCTGTCCTTTAACTGCAGGTGGTTCATTAACTCTATAACATATATAGAGTTATTTCTATAACAAACTAAAAAAATAACAATATAGCTGCAAGCAGTGCAATATACAATATGGTGCAGTGCAGAGCAGGAAGAGCAAAAACAGCAGAAAGTGAATGAACGTGAAAAACAGTCGTTTCAGAATTATAGGCGAAAATTAACTTGAATGAACAGAAGTTCAAATGAACACAGCATGAATAAAAATACATTTACTTCTAATACAAGAAGATTAACCTTGTTGCGCCACTGGGAAGATGGGAGTTCACAAAGATACTGAAGTTAAAAAGTTCAACTGAGAATCAATTCAAAATAATGAATTTGTACATAAATGCACTGCATGTCATATTTAATATATAATCAGTTTCAGATGAGATTAATCTTGAAAAGGCACAATGCCTGCAACAGAAGCAACTTCTGCATCATTTCTTACCACAGTACCTCTTGCGATCTGGGCATGTTTCACACTGAGTTTCAAACCCATGACATGAAACATTCAGGGTCCGTGGTGTAACACATTGAGCTAGTCGCTCATGCACATTTACCAGGCTGCTAAGGAGAGATTTCAGCGTCAGAATGAGCACACAAAAACATGACTTAGAATGTTAACCAGATTAGCATGCTAAGTTAACTTATTGCTAACATATCTTATGGTTAACCTGATAGCTGAAGAGCCACATTAGAAAGAATGGCAACCGGTTAGGATGTTAACCAATTAGTATGCTAAGCTAACTACCATAAGTCAACAAACACATCCACGGTCTACTTTGGAGAGGTATTTCTTGGGAATGGTAGCGAATATAAAAAATCTGTTCAGTCATTTCTGTGCGGCTCGGTCCAAAGATCATCTGATCTGATTTTTTACAAAACTGGACAAAATTTGTAGGAGGAGTACCGAAAAAACAGTTTTTCATTTATTTTAATATGGCAGACAAGCACATTAATGGAAAATGACCAATGAGATATTGTCAGAATCTGCATAACCCACAGAATGAAAGGATACACAAAATAAAATTTGGACAATGTTTTCAAATGTTTTAAGTGTTTTAGCAAAAATCGTTAAATCTCTGGAACAGTGGTGCTGTGTTCAAACTTCTCAGGTACTTCCCTAACAATTTTTTTTTGCAAATATGTCAAATGGTTCAAAAGATATTGCAATTTATGACAATTTTCAAACAGGCCATTCGTCTGATCCTGGCAAAATCGACATCCACAAATTTGGCATGACCCAAGGAATCCATAGAAGATTATTATTTTCTGATTAACTGTTCAAAAGTTATTTGCAAAAATAGCAATTTTTCGTATCTCATGATCCATAGGTGGCGCTGTTGCCAAATTAGGCATGTACCTTAGAACATGGTTGATTAAGTGTCCCAAGTTTCGTTTCGATTGATCAAAGCTTGGCCGAGATACTCTAAATACTAGATACTTTAGAGTTTAGACTCTAAACCAAATTTTGGTCAACTTTGTTAAGTATGAGACATCATAACTTTTGAACAAAGATGAATATCAAAAATCTGTTCAGTCAGTCAGAATGTAATAGAAGAGAGTCGCTCACTTGTAGATCTCAGGCTTCTGGAGGGGATGTAAATTCGTAAGAGTGAGTGGAAGTAGGAGGGTGCTGAGCCCGTGGCTGTTCTATATACAAGCATTAATGTCTTGAACTTGATGCAAGCCGCAACCAGTAGCCAGTGCAGGGAGATAAAGAGAGGTGTGACGTGGGCCCTTTTGGGTTTGTTGAAGAACGGTCATGCTGCTGCATTCTGAATCATTTGTAGATGCTTGATTGTGCATGATGGAAGTCCAGCCAGGAGAGAAATGCAGTAGTTCAGCCTAGAAGTGACAAGGGCCTGAACAAGAAGTTTTGCAGCATACTCCGTTAGGAAGGGCCTGATCTTTCTGTTGTTGTGCAATGCAAACCTGCATGATCGAGCGGTTTTTGCAATGTGCTCTTTGAAAGTCAGCTGGTCATCAAAGATTACACCAAGATTTCTGACCGAACTTGATCGAGTAATTGTTGATAAACCTAGCTGAATGGTGAAATTATGCTGTAGAGTCAGAGTGGCAGGGAAGACGAGAAGCTCAGTCTTTGCCAGGTTGAGCTGTAGGTGATTTATGTTTATGGTTTTATCCATGCCGAGATGTCCGGCAGCCTGAGATCTGTGCAGCTACTGTTGGATCATCTGGTTGAAATGAGAGATAGAGCTGTATCATCAGCATAGCAATGGTAGGAGAAACCATGTGCCTAGATGATGGGTCCCAGTGATGTAGTGTATATGGAGAAGAGAGGGGCTCCAATAACTGATGCCTGAGGAAACGCAGTGACCAGTTGATGTGCTTTGGATATCTCCCCTCCCCAGGCCACCCTGAAAGACCTACCTGTGAGATAGGATTCAAACCAGCGAAGTGGAATCCCTGTGATGTCCAGTGATGAGAGGGCAGACAGGAGGATCTGATGATTGACAGTGTCAAAAGCAGCAGATAGATCCAGCAGAATAAAAACTGATGATTTGGAATCAGCTTTCGCAATCAGCAAGGCTTCAGTGCCTGACAGTAATGCAGTCTCAGTTGAATGGCCACTTCTAAAACCTGACTGGTTAATGTCCAGTTGGTTATTCCGTGAAAGAAATAATGATACCTGGTTGAAAAGAACTCGTTCAAGTGTTTTCGCTATGAATGGAAGGAGAGAGACAGGTCTGTAGCTGTAACAAGTGAAATGTTTAATGTAGGTTTTTTTAAGCAGTGAGGTTAACCGAGCCTGCTTGAATGTGGTGGGAAAAATGCCTGTGAGAAGAGATCTGTTGATATGTGTGAGTACTGGTAAGAGTGTAGGAGAGATTTAATTGGAGAAGGTATGAGGGGATTGGTCTAGAGGGCAGGTTGTAGTATGGCTGGAGAGGAGAAGTTTAGATACTTCTGCCTCAGTGAGGGTACAGGAGGAGAAAAGAGTTTTAGTAGCGGATGTGGTTGGTTTGAGTTCCATTGTGCATGGAGCTGAGAACTGACTGCTAAGGGTTTTAGTTTTGTCTGTGAAGAATGTAGCAAGGTGGTGGAGGGAGACAGAGGAATTTAATGTTTTGAAGAGATTGCATGAGTCTGAAGCGCTGTTGATCTTGTTGTGGAAATAAGAAGATTTTGCAGTATGGACTTCAACAGAGAAAGATGAAAGACTGATATATAATCAGGTCCGACAGTTCTTTTGATTTGCGCCATTTTCTCTCTGCTGCCCTGAGTTTGGATCGATGTTCACAAACAACATCGGATAGCCAGGGGTTAGAAGGAGTAGCACACGCTGGCCTGGAGGAGAGAGGACATATACAGTGGGTACGGAAAGTATTCAGAAAAAATGTCAACAATTCTGTGTTTTTCTGTCAATATGGGGTGCTGTGTGTACATTAATGAGGAAAAAAATTAACAAATGATTTTAGCAAATGGCTGCAATATAACAAAGAGTGAAAAATTTAAGGGGGTCTGAATACTTTCCGTACCCACTGTATAGTCTAGACAAGAAGTTAAAGTGGAGCATGAAGTATCAGTTGCTGCATTTATATCCAGAGATGAGAAATGGGTGGGTGAGGGAAGAGAGCAAGACACTACAGAGGAAAGATGGGAGGCTGAAAGGGAGCGAAGGTTTCGCCTAAAAGTAACCAGTAGAGGGGTTGGTGGCACACTGGTAGTAAGATGTAGGCCTAGGTTAAATGTAATAAAGAAATGATTAAAGATGTGTAGGGGTTTTACCAAAATGTTGTTTGCAATACAATTGCATGTGTAAATTAAGTCAAGCTGGTTCTCTGATTTGTGAGTGCTTGTGGTGGTAAGCCGTTTGAAATCAAATGAAGCTTGGAGTAAGTGGAAGCCTGCAGTGTAAGGCTTCCCCAGATGGATGTTGAAGTCGCCAAAGACTACCAGTGGACTGCCATCCTCCGGGAATGAGGACAGAAGCCAATCCGACTCCTCTATAAAGGTGCCCAGTTGACCAGGAGGGCGATAAATTACTACAACATGGACAACATTTATAGGAGCTGTTACAGTAATAACATGAGATTCAAATGAGTTATTATTGCATAGGGGAGAGTGGGTTGAGCATTTCCAGTTGTTAGAAATGAGGAGACCAGTATCCCACCTGTCCCAACCTGACTGGGCGTGTGAGAGAAAGAGTTGTTAGAGAGAGCAGCAGGGGTTACTGAGTCTTCTGGACAAATCCAGGTCTCAGTCAAGCCCAAGATACTAAGAGTGGACTGAGAAGCAATTGCAGGAATGAAGTCTGTTTTGTTGACAACTGACTGACCATTCCAGAGACCCACAGAAAAAGAGAGAGGTGCGTGCAGTAGAAGAGATGCATGATAGGAGGACGCAGGTTAGCAAGATTGCGTTGCCGTCTGTGTTTGATGTTAGAGCATTGTTGAGAGACAACAGGAATGTATTGGAAACACATGATAGATGTGCAATAGAGAGGGCAAAAAGGAAAGTGTGTAACAAGGAAAATAAAAGATACTTAAGTGCCTTAAGTCACAGGTCTTTACCCGAGTCAGTCTTCACACGAGAAGGCTGAACATGAGGGCTGAACAGATAACAAATAAATACACAGCTTATCGACTCTTGAGTGAAAACAGCTGTGGACCTCTTCACAGTTAGCACAACAAAAGCCTAGCAGGTGAATGGCTCAAATCGAAACTACCGCGGGATAGTTCGCCACTTAAGTGCAGTAAATGAGCAATACAAATATCAAAAGCTTCTTCTTAGCTGACGGCTATTATTCTAATTACAAATAAGTGCAATCAAAATACAAATTATAATGAAAGAAGAAAAATAGAAATAGATTCACATGTTCAGAGCTACTGGCGTGGGCAAGTGGATCATAAATGAACTGAGGCCTGCAATTGTGAGAGGTGTTACAGTTAGGCAGTCAAGAGCCACAAAACGTCCAACAAACGGTGTAGCTGTCACTTTCAGTGAGAATTTAAAATAAGAGGATTTAATGGTGAAAAGGACCTGTCTGCACGGATTAAATCGTGATCCTGTCAGATGGAACTCATTGTAAGAGTGACATGGATTTTAATGCATGACGTTTAACACAGCAAACCACTAAAGTATACTGGAATCACGTGAGAGTCTGTGATTGATTTAGTGCTGGTCTCCCCTCAGGGTAGCAGAAAGCTTGGCTAATTGCAAGTAATCTGAATGAAACTGTTCGTAGCTTTGGAAGTAGCATGTGAAACCGCTGGTGGGTTTAATTATCATGCTCATTTTCCCTCTGTTTAAATTTTTATGTCCTTTGTCATCATTTAATGCTCACTTAAAGATAATCTGTTAAAACCATCAATTTAATAATACTGTTAAATGTAATCTTTAGCAAATCTCAACATTACAATATATGCCTAAATTCACCTGATTAGTTTATTTTAGTTTTTAGTGTTTTATTTTTAATACATTTAGACAAAATAGAATAGAAGTTAGCAGCCATATTTTGAAAATAATTAATGCCTTTTTCAGTATGACCAAAATTGTAATATCACACATTCCTTCAAAATTTGTAATTAAACTATTATGCTAATGATATAATTGGTGATGAAAAAAATGTATTACATTTGTAAAACAGAAGCATAAACTCAAATGTATGTGCAAAATTATTCATGTGTACACAAACACATCCAGGCCACTTTAACATAGCAGCAGAATAAGGTTTTTAGTTTTAAAGGGATAGTTCACCAAAAAATGAAAATTTTGTCATTAATTACTCACCCTCATGTCGTTCCAAACCTTTAAGACCTTTGTTCATCTTCGGAAAACAAATCAAGTAGAAGAACGTTTCAGTTGCGTTGCTGTCAATGGAGGGTCAGAAAGCTCTCGGATTTAATCAAAAATACCTTAATTTGTGTTATGAAGGTGAACGAAGGTCTTACAGGTTTGAAACGACATGAGGGTGAGTAATTAATGACAGAATTTTCATTTTTGGGTGAACTAACCCTTTAAGGCCCGTTCACACCAAAGACGATATCTATAACAGTAACTATAATGTTTATGGTGGCAGCATCATTGATATTTACTTTAGTCACTGTCGCTATGGTTATGTTATATTTGCGGCTATCACGAAAATTGAAAAGAGGAGTCACATCAGTTATTCGTTCATACAGCAGTGGCTTGAATATAAGTTGAATGAACAGGATAGTTTGAGAGTCACGCCCATTGGCGTAATTTTGGTTGGGACCGTGGTGCTTTTTATGGTATAATTTTTATTAGATTTTTTTTAGATATCTGCTTTATATATGCGTGATAATACCTAAGATTATTGTAACTCCATATTTAATATATTTAAGTACTTTTATGAGCAGCAGTGACTAAATTTACTTTGTCAAAAAGAAAAAAAATGCTGCCAAGTTCCGAGTCCCAAATGACTATACACTATGCACTTATACACTGTGTACTTATGCACTATGTACTCAACCATGTACAGTATGAATTACATAAGGTTGTCATTCATAATCTGAGTCTGATAGCCCCTCCCCCTTTGCTACGTAATTTAAGCTGTGACAGTTGAGTGCATGAAGTGTCCAACATTCCACACTTTATTTTTTCGGTTATTTAAGTGCATCATCCGGGTATTTAAAGTGCACTTTTTCTTTTTGAAATTTTCAGTGTGAACACACTACTCGCACTGTTTATACTACAAAATGTCATAGAATAGTGTATAAGTACATGATTTGGGACGCACCTAATGACATGTACTCACTGTCAGCAATGTAAAGAAAGACTTTCAATGATGGACATGTTGCTGCTCTGTCTTTCTCAGCTGGAGGGGAGTGTAAAGGATCGACAGTAACCGTGGATCGGGCACAGGCAGGCGGAGGCCCCCCATGGAGAAGGAGCAGGGCAGCGTGGCCTCCAGTGCCAGTGACACCACCCCTAGCACCACCTCAGCCTCCACCAGCAGCAACACTACAACAAACTCCTCCAGCAGACAGCAGGCTATGCCTCAGATATCAGTCTATGGAGGAATCACAGACAGACAGACCGTTCAGGTAGAGAAATAAATAGCCACAGTCAGTCAATTGCAAGTCCTTCACTGTGCCTCATATATTTGCATTATCCTCTGACACCATCTACAGGCCATGTGCAGCAAGTACTTCTAAAATTAATCAGCATGAGGGTCTCATTCACCATTAATGTGGTGATCTTTTTTTAGTCACGTGCATTTAGAGTTGTTTATTTAGTAACACAGTATTTTTAAATAAATATAAGTAGAATATAAGGTAGAAGTATTAGTAAGTTTTGTTTATCATATGCTTTTATCCAAATGATTAGCAAATGCAAATAATTTAACCATGAGTGATAGCTTTTAAAAGCAGTGGTTATATTATAATAATATATTAATATACTGTATATTATTAGTGGTTGACAGTCCAGTGATTGCCCTGAGGACAGTGTGTACAGATCATGTTAGGTGGGATACTATAGCTATGAAGGGAATGTAGTCATGCTGTCAGGCTGCTGTGATGAATGGCAGTGACCCCACATGCCATATCAGTGCACCCAGCAACCCTCTGTGTTTACAAAGGAATCACTCTGGTCTTCTTTCTGCATGGAATGTTATGTGCTGGTTGGTTATACATTATACAACACAAAATGTTTTGCTTTACACCTCTGTGGGGTGAAATACACCATGAATAATATATGCCCTGAAGGACTTAGTAGACTAGGAGAAGAATCATTTTCACATGTTCATTTAGTAATCCTATCCCATCTCATCTTACTCAGGTCATCCAGCAGGCCTTGAACAGGCAGCCCAGCACAGCGGCAGCTCAGTATCTACAGCAGATGTATGCAGCTCAACAACAACACCTCATGCTACAGACTGCAGCACTACAGCAACAGCACCTGAGCCTGGCTGCTGTGCAGCAGGTGGGCACACACGTCATAGACATATACAGTAGAATGCAAAAGCCATTAAAATGATTTGCTTTAGGCTGCACTTGAGCTGCAAGAACTCCTCACGTTTGTGTAAATCCTGATGATCATGTTCTCCAGCATGATGCACACAGCATCTTGAGCTTCAATAGAAGAACATCTGACCATCTGTACAATAAATTCATGTCAAAAATTTGATTAAAGAAAATAGAACTATAGAAATGGTGAATAGAAATAGTGCTAAGTGTCGTAAATGTTACTTAATCATTTTAGGCCATAAAGTTTCTTTTTCATACATATTTTCAGATTTAAATTAGATTTGGAATCAGACTTTTGGACCCCATACATCAACATATGCATCTGTTAAATGCTTGCTCAAGCTTACTGGCAATGCGTAATGCATGCTGGTACTTTATATTTACTCAAAAATGATTCTCTGATCTAACAAACTAATTCTTGTTCTAATATTTGATCAGCTCAGACAAGATTTTTCTTGTTTGTCTCTCCTTAAAGTGTTAAAGATGAAAGAAATAGTTTGTTCAGTGATTACTCAACATGCTAATGAAACAGAAGAAATGTGCATGCACAAGCATGCTCTTAATCAGGTAGTGCTTTACTGTATGTGAAAATAGTGAGGTAGTGGTTAAAATACAATATTGTGTGACGATAAAAGCAGATAAGGTCTAACGAAAATCACTCAGGGCTCTTTATGAATTGTGCAGTCAGTAACTCATGTACAGGGTCATTCATCTCTTTTGACAAGTATTGATGTGGGATTCTTTGCAATGCCCAGAGGCATGTTTTGCAACATTTAACAAAAATCTGCTCTGGCAGAGCCACATCCTATGGATATTTGAGAAAACCAAAGCGAACAAGCATTTCTTAACACCTAAGGAACAATTTGATTTATATTTTTGGCCAGCATGTCAAGTTTGTATTGTTTGTTCAGTGGATATTGCTGTGAATTAAATTAACAGGTGGAAATAAAGAGCTAAAGTCAGCTAAGCCATTGCTAATATCATACACATTTCATTAAATGTTTGAGACACAAACCAGTTATTACAACAAAACCTCTCAGAATTCATCAAATCCTTTCCCAGTATTGAGGTTTGTGCTTTTATTTTCACACCAAAATAATGTGACTTCCTGATGATGATGTCATTAAGAAACTAGTTAAAGGAATATTGCACAAGGATGAAAAGTGAGATTGAGAACACTGGAGTATACAAAGTATTACCAATCTGAACAATATTTCAAAGAAAGCATGTTTTGTTTAAAACATTTTGATTAAAGAAATGGGAAAAAACATATTTAATATTTCTTAATAAATTGCCAGTTATTTGTGTTAGTTAGTTAGTTAGTTAGTTAGATAGTTAGGTAGTTAGTTAGTTAGTTAGAAGTGCACATGGTAAAAATGGCAATAGCTATTCACTCAAACCAAAACTAGTGAAATGATTTAAAACTCACATCTATATTCAATTAATTTTCTTTTTAAAAAATGTTTATGTTTTCAATATCTGATGGACACATGAAACTGCACTGCTAAATATTAAAAATGGCTTAAAGGATTAGTTCACTTCCAGAATAAAAATGTCCTTTTTTAATTTACTCACCCCCATGTCATCCAAGATGTTTATGTCTTTCTTTTTTCAGTCACAAAGAAATCAAGGTTTTTGAGGAAAACATTCCAAGATTATTCTCCATAAAATGGACTTCAATGGGAACCAATGGGTTGAAGGTCCAAATTGCAGTTTCAGTGCAGCTACACGATCCCACGAAACGATTGGTCATTTTCTAAAAAAAAATACAAATTTATATACTTTTAACCACAAATGCACGTCTTGCACTAGCTCCGCGATGCGCGTCCGCGACTTCACGCATTTATATAATCACGGAAAGGTCACGCGCGGTTAGCTCTTCGTCTGTGTACTCCGGTTCAGAAAGGTAGGGTAGGGCGAAAAACTCCATGTCATTTTGTCCTCCGACTTTGAAATCGTCCGACATCGTTGTTTTACCTTGTTTTGTAAAGGGTATTTGACTTTCTTTGCACGTTCGCTTTGTAAACACTGGGTCGGTACTTCCGCCTACGTCACGCGTGACCTTTCCAACGTGACTATGTAATGCGTGAAGTTGAGCTAGCGCAAGACGAGCATTTGTGGTTAAACAACAAAAAAAAAAAAAATATATATATATATATTTTTTTTTAAGAAAACGGGCGATCGTTTCGCTGGATAAGACCCATTCCTCGGCTGGGATCGTGTAGAGCCCTTTGAAGCTGCACTGACACTGCAATTTGGACCTTCAACCCATTGGTTCCCATTGAAGTCAATTATATGGAGAAAAATCCTGGAATGTTTTCCTCAAAAACTTTAATTTCTTTTCCACTGAAGAAAGAAAGACATGAACATCTTGGATGACATGGAGGTGAGTAAATTATCATGAAATTTTTATTCTGGAAGTGAACCAATCCTTTAATACCTACACTAAAAAAAATGGTGGTGAGACAATTTTGACTCAGAAATTGCTAGTATATTTCATAAATAATAACAAAGAAATGGCAAGTGAAACATTGAATTAAACAAAAAATGTAGAAGTGGAAAAGACTTACATAGTAATTTCTGGTAAAACATACTTAAATTATCATTGTTTTATTAACAACATAAACTTAATTTGTTTGGAAGCAATTAACTAATAATGACCCTTTTAAAAATATTTTAGTTCACAAAATGGAAATCCCTTTTGGCGAGTAAAGTATGGTTGAATATATTGTGTGGTTGTAGAGTTGAGTGGCAGGCTGTTCACACTCTGCTGTGGGAATGAGGGATCTGTTTCCTGCCTCTCTCTCTCTCTCTTCCCTTCTCTCTTGCTCTGGTGCTGTTGTTATTGATTAATGAGTGCTGGGTTTGACTTGTGACCTGTCTCTGTGTCTTTCCTTCTTTTACCATCTCTCTCTCTTTCTCTGGCATTCATTCATTCCCCATAGGCTAGTATAGTGGCAGGAAGACAAAGCTGTAATCAGAATGGCACTACATCCCAGCAGACTGTGGCCTCCCAAACCACTGTAAGTATTATTAAACCTGACATTGATATCTCACTCAACAAGTCTCCAGTGCTACAGAAAAAATGGTAGTGGGCATTACTTACAGGCAACCGCTTTTTTACCTGGGAGGTTCCTTCATTTTTGGCTGATTGTGATAATTGTAATGTTTTGGTCAAGATTATGGTTAATTATTTTGACTACATAGATTTCAGAAAGTAAAAAGCATATGTTTTAAGACTTTTTCTTGTTGAAACAGATAAACCTTGCCACATCCCCTGCGGCAGCTCATTTGATCAGTCGAGCCCAGAGCGGGAGCTCCATTCCAGTCTGCATTTCCCAACAGGCCGTGCTGCTGGGAAACTCCTCCACACCCACACTCACCGCCAGCCAAGCACAGATGTATTTACGAGCTCAGATGGTAAATCCTCTTAACACACACACACACACACACAGGACACGATTACACACACACACACACACACACACACACAGGACACGATTACACACACACACACACACACACACACACAGGACACGATTACACACACACACACACACACACACACACAGGACACGATTACACACACACACACACACACACACACACAGGACACGATTACACACACACACACACACACACACACACAGGACACGATTACACACACACACACACACACACACACACAGGACACGATTACACACACACACACACACACACACACACAGGACACGATTACACACACACACACACACACACACACACAGGACACGATTACACACACACACACACACACACACACACAGGACACGATTACACACACACACACACACACACACACACAGGACACGATTACACACACACACACACACACACACACACAGGACACGATTACACACACACACACACACACACACACACAGGACACGATTACACACACACACACACACACACACACACAGGACACGATTACACACACACACACACACACACACACACAGGACACGATTACACACACACACACACACACACACACACAGGACACGATTACACACACACACACACACACACACACACAGGACACGATTACACACACACACACACACACACACACACAGGACACGCACACACACACACACACACACACACACACACACACACAACACAACCACATGTTGTACAAATGTGCTTTCTAAATAAAGACATACTAGACTTACATAGACTTCTATTGTTTTGTACATAATGCTTATTATAATGAGCACAGATTAAACACTCATTTTATTTTATGAAACATCATTTTATTTTAGTTTACTTTACTTTACTTGTCCTGGAGGATAATGTCACTAACAAACTAGTGAAAGGAATATTGTAAAGGATGTTAAAGGGGTCATATGATGTTGCTAAAAAGAACATTATTTTGTGTATTTGGTGTAATGAAATGTGTTTAT
>NW_015540838.1:696009-696321 GCF_001515605.1 Sinocyclocheilus anshuiensis | reverse complement strand
CCAAAACTCGCGTTTGAATCATCAGTGGCAAATCCTTTAAATGAAAACGTACTTACAGTCTGTGAGTCAGAGCAGCCGTCATTGTAGTCTACTCTTCCAGGATCAGGAAACAGTCCTCCATAAAATGCGCTGCACGCATCTGAATATTTGGGTTGAACTGTTCTGGAACAGTGTTGTAAATACAACTTAACCACTGATTCTAGTTGTGACCTCTTTTGAAAGGCCAAACAAAGTCTTTCACATTTCACAACGAAACACACAGTGTCTTCACGACATGGCGGCGGCGGCAACAATACTACAGTAAAGTTACGC
>NW_015540838.1:695636-695932 GCF_001515605.1 Sinocyclocheilus anshuiensis | reverse complement strand
AACTTTTATAAAGAATATCTCTTTGGGTTTGAGACTTTAGTCTTTGCAACTTTAGGGATCTTATCTATGCACGGACAGCTTGTAACTCTCCAAAGAGAAAGGAAAAATTGAAATTGCGTCTTATGACCCCTTTAAGTGAGCATTGCGAATATCTATAAAAGTACTAATTTGAACAATATTTCCAAAAATGAATGTTTTGTTAATTAGAAAAAGAGAAAAAAGAAAAGACACTTGTAATATATGAATAAATTGCCAGTTTTTCATGTTAGTTAGTTAGTTAGTTAATGTTGTGTGTG
>NW_015540838.1:685086-693937 GCF_001515605.1 Sinocyclocheilus anshuiensis | reverse complement strand
TATATATATATATATATATATATATATATAATAACATAATAAAGTATTTTTCAAACAACGATGTCCCTAAATGTGCCCAAAAGAAGGTTTTGTCATATTCAGCCAACTTATGGTGGCAAAATATAGTCAAGTAAACCCAAACACACTGTGTGGAATTGTGGAGTGGTCCCATTTCAAATCCTACATATAAACGGATCATTTTGGTTTCCTAATGGCAGCGCTCACTGTAGTGTGGTTTATAGAGAAATGCCTAGTCAAATACACTGCTACTAGACAGTCTTCTTCAAGATTTCCTCATGAATAAATAGTAATTTCCTTGAAAATGGAAAAATAATTGGCATTTGCCTTCATTTTACAGTGGTCTGCTTTTACTTCTCCTGGATTGTCTGTGTGTGTGTGTGTGTGTGTGTGTGTGTGTGTGTGTGTTTTGTATTCATACTTGCCATTTTACAACATCTTTTTCATTTGGCCTTGAATAGTAAACGTGGCACAGCTGCAGCTCTTTCAAAAAACCCAATAAGGATGCAGACCAAAATGTTTTCACTGGCACATCAACTCTATTTTCTCAAACACAGTTTTGGCTAGGAACTGATTAGCAGTAAATGAGCTGTTTGAGATCTGCCAGAATTTTCAGCACTATTCAGCACTGTAACAGCTGAAATGGCTCAAGTGCTCTCTCTGAAATCAAATCTGATAGCCTAGTATTTATGTGACTCATACATTCGGATAAAGTAGCCATTTTTGGTGTGATTTCCAGGCACAGCAAACCAATCTTGTGCAAGTAGCAAGGAGCCTAGGCCGAGCTGTTCCTTTGTCCCCTCAGCTAATTTTCACCCCAACTGCCTCAATCACTGCAGTTCAGCCGGAGACCTCTGCATTGTCAATCAACACGCCACCCACCAGCGGACAGGTTACCCTGACATACACCAGCCTGACTTACATCTATATCAATATATGCTGTTTTTTGGACACCCAACCAAAGTCACTTCTGTCTTTCTCTGCTTAGATACAAAACTTGGCTCTTCGTGGCCAGCAGGGTGCGCTGACTTCCTCCCTCTCTCAGTCTCAGTTACAGAGCCTGAGTGTGAAACAGTCCCCCGGGTTATCAGCACATCAGCACACTGCTGCAAAGGGCAGTCCTGCAGAAATGTCCTCAGATACTGTGGGAAAAAATGACAAAACCAGTGACCTCACAACAAGGGAACTTAACGTGTGTCCCAATGTGACCTCGGTGGCGAGCCATCCTCTCATCAGCACAGGTGAGCCATCACTGCCCGGGTGCTGTCTTAACGTGCATGCAGCAGGGGCGGATCTAGTGAAAGTGTAGTGTCTCAATTGTCTTCCTAATGGAGGAGTGAAAGCAACAAGAAAAGCTTGAGTGTGAGGGACATCTGGCCTTGAGCATTAAACGGGGTGTCGGGTTGCTGTGCCAGTGGTCTTGAGGAGCACACTGGGCGGCAGTGTTTCACAATAACACACCTGCTATGTGTGTATTTGTGGCTGGTGGGATTCTCTATTTGGTCTATTTGGTGGCATATCAGTTACCATCTGATATTAGAGATTTTTTTTTATTTAATTACATTTTACATTTACATTTAGATGACAATTGTTTGCTGTCATCTAACACTTAAAGTTAATCTTCTAAAACACTAATAATTTATATCAGGTTATATCAGTTATATCAGAATATCAGTGTAATGAGGGGTCGAATGAAAGTGAGATGAGGCGGATCCACATGCAAGCAGGGTTTAATGATTAAATAAAACAAACACAAGTAAATCAGGAACACAGAACAGGAACAAAGACCAGGGAACCAAGACATGAGCATCTACGGCAGGGGTCTCCAAACTCGGTCCTGGAGGGCCACTGTCCTGCAGAGTTTAGCTCCAACCCTGATTAAACACACCTGAACTGGCTAATCAAGGTCTTACGAGGCATAGAAACATCCAGGCAGGCACGTTGAGGCAAGTTGGAGCTAAACTCTGCAGGACACCGGCCCTCCAGGACTGAGTTTGGAGACCCCTGATCTACGGGAAAGCAACAACGACTGACACTGAACAAGGCAAGCACAGGAGTATATATACGCAGATTAACAAGGCTAACAAGGGGGTGGAGCTAATGAATTGTCATGACAACTAATAGGGGTAACTGATTTTAGTTTTTAATGTTTTGATTATAATTTATTTAGACTAAATAGTATAATGTTTATTAATGTCATTTTAATATAATGTTTTTAACCATAGACTTTTAGAGACTGACCCAACCTCATCCTGATTTTCATTGCATAAAAAACACCAAATATTTCCACTGGTTTTCATGTAGGAAACACATAGAGAAATAGGAATATAAAGGGCTTTGTACACTCTAAGAAAAGTCCATTAAAATACAGGCCAATATACCGTGTTAATATGAAGGAATTTTCCATATGAATTTTTGTGTGTTTTTTTTTTTTTTTACCTGTATTTGAATTATGCATTGCATTGCATTGTGTTTAAGGGTTGTGCGTAAACTTAAGGCAAAACATACTGGTAATTTTCTGCCAGGACATTATCCGTTTTTCAGATTTTTTTCCGTACAGTGTAAGCATATATGAGATGGGCTTGTTAGGCCTTTTAATCACTTTTTTAGCATTTTGCTTCATTACACAGAACACTTTTTTCACTTAAAAATGTGAGACAATGTTGTGGAATGAAACAAATGCAAGGTTTAAGACAGCATGTCAAATTAAAACCAGTTAAACTTATAAAATATGCATCTTGAAAACCACTGTGCTCTGTTTTATTCTAGTCCTTTTTCGAAACCAAGAAAATGTCCTGTGTAAATGGTTCCTAAGAAAGATACTTTTTAAAGATATTTCAAGATATTTCAGTTCTTGTACTTGCATTTCTTGTCCGTTAATCTCATAGCACATCAGACGTATTAATAGCAACATGCCACACTCAGGACAAACAATCCTTCAGTAGACCACTCCAATCCGATACAAATGGAAACCATAAGCGGGCTAATGTGTTGCATATTTGTGGGTGTGGGTTTCTGTGCATGTGGTAAGGTCCTGACCATTTCCTGTCATGAAAGCTTGACAGAGAGGGTTCAAGCACCAATATACACACAGAAATGCTATAGAAAAACCCAGAGAAACCACTGGAGCCATGAGAAGGGTCAGTACTTACTGGCAACACCAGCCATCTGTATATTTTGCTTTACACACTTGTTGCTTAAATGAGTTTCATCTACTATACTAATAGCATTATGATACTTGAATTCAGCTCTGTTTAAACATCTGCCCAGTTCTAGTAGTTCCTAAAAGAAGACCTGTTATTATGGTAAATCTGGGTTGAAATACTATTATTTAGAGAGGAAAAGTCTATGGAGAAACCAATTCGTAAATGTAAATGGTGTGTTGAATGGCTCACTCTCCCATTGCCTATGTTTTCTTCATAAGGAATTCATTAAACTAGAAAAGCATATAGCCAGGAGCATGAAACTGGCATGAAAGTATTTGGACCATGACTTGAGGGAAACCTAAGTAAGACCAGACATTTCTTGGAATTACCACTTCAAAACTGAAGTGTTGGGTCTCTATGACGCATTTTGACCAAGGTTGAGATTGTGGACCCACAGATTCTTTAATCAGCTGTAATGAACAATGCTTGGGAGATCTTTTCCTTCAGAGACCAATAACGTCAGTACATGAGCAGAGTAATTCTGCCTTCACTTTGGGACTAAAATCAGTAGTCAGTGAGAGAGAGAGAAAAAACCTGTCCTGTTTTCAAATTGTTAATGTATTGTCACGCTCTAAACCAGGATTCCTCGAATCCAGCCCTGCAAGAGTTCAGCTTCAACCCTAATCAAAGTCACCTCAGCAAGCTAATCAAAGTCTTCAAAGTTACTAGAAAATTACAGGTAGGTGAGTTTAATCAGGGTTTGAGTTAAACCCAGGGCTGTAGACTGATGTCTTTGACAGTTACCCTTTGTCGCGACAAGCAACTTTGGCAGCGTGACGTTAACTAAAGAGTCTATGTCATGTAAAATAAATTGAGCTGGATAATGACAGTTGTCTTCTGCAGAGCTGCTTTAGCAGAATCAAATTCATTTTATAATTGATGAACATTTTATAATTGGTGAATATCAACACTCTTATTAAACTGAATTGACTTGAGCTGAATATCAACACGTCTTGAAAAGGCGAGTATGTGCGATACACTAAAAGCATCAAAAACACTTGTATTTACAAGAAAAGAAAACTGTATATGTCTTTACAGACATAAATGGAATTCTTTTAGCTTTTACTTGTGTTTGAAGTAGCACTCAGTATTGAAGCACAGGGAAATGCTAGTCTTTAGCACTTATGCCTCAAAGGCCAGGAAGTCTTGCAGACGTTTGTTTTTTCATCATATTAAACTGGGCTGAGAAAGGGCAACAGTTAATTATTTATCAACATGGGTGTAATTTAAACCAGAATGTGGTCTTCGGAGCTCAAAGAAAGGCCTGCATCTGTTGTTGCTATTCTATGAATGCTTTGAACTTAACAATCTGCCAGAGGAGTGTGCGAATATGGCACACTATCTAATATTGTGTTAATTCTGAAACTATCAGAATAGCACATAGATAATACAAAGCACACTCCCACTTAGGGGTGTGCGATAATGACAAAAAATGATATCTCGCTATTTTCTGGAATTTTGTCGATAACAATAATTAGACAACATTTTGCTGAACAAGTTACTGTGCTGGTACTTTGACAGGTTTAGGACTGCCATGGATAGCTGACTCCCAAAGATTTTGATATTCATCATATTCTGTGCGGTGGTTAGTTTGCAGGAGTAACAGAAATGAACTTTTCCAATAAGTTTAAATTGATTTTTACCTTTTATGGGCATTTTTACCTTTATAATTTTTCTAACCGAATTAAATATATGCATCATCTTTTGTGTCAAATTCTTAAATTTAATCAGTAAATTCAAATAGTAAGACGCTATAGGGCTGTGTAGCCTGTTACCAATCAAATGAAATCAGTATCAACAAAATTTGTGTTTGCAATGCAGAGGTGGCACAGAATCTGCATCTGAAGTGGCATTTAGATGCATTTATTCAGACTGTTTAATGCAGGAAATGAATGCATTTAACCTGCAGTTACAAATGCATAAACAATGTTTTGATGTTTTAAAAACAAAACAAAATATACTTTAAATATAAACCTAAAATTGCCAGTAGGTGGCGGCAAATCACTGCACGAGTGAGTCATTGAGTCATTCATTCAACCGATTCATTCAAACGGCTGATTGGTTCAGTAAGAGACACAAAATAGTTCTTTGGCTTTGTTTGAAACTATTTTCGTTGACAAAATAGAGAAAAAACAGGAACTTGTGTCTAAAATGTAAGTCAATTAATATTAACTTGTTTATTGGAATGTTTTATAAAATCAATATCACATTTATCACATATCAAAAATCACACATATCACAAATATCACATTACCGATATTTGGAGAAAAAACTACTCTTCATGTGATATTAACAATATCAGATGATATAAAAGACATATAAAAGTCATATGGGGGCATATTTGTCCCCTTATCTTGAATTTTTTGGGGAATTCTAAATGTATTTTAATATACTAAATTATGCAGTGAAAGTGTGAACTCTAAATGTGCTCGAGCAGTAATGTAGCCTTGTATGCGTGCACATCCCTGGACCCTGTTCCCCAGACCTATCAGGACTCGAGCTTTCGATGTTGCTGCATGTTCAGCTCCTGCATCTACAGCCAAAGTCCCTCACAGCCCAGAGAAGAGGAATAAAAATTATAATAAACTATCTATATTATGAAATAATCAAGTACTTTTTAGAAATTGTATTAATCGGCTATCCCCTCAAACGATTCTTTAAAGGAGTGGTTCATTGCGATTTCACTTTTTTAACGGTAGTTAGTGTGTAATGTTGCTTGGAATAAAGGTAAATTATGTGAAAAATAATGAGTTTTTAAAAAAAAGAAGCATTAACACATGTTAGACTGCACCCCATAAACCCCATAAATCAAGCCTAGAAAAAAAACACTGAACCACCCCTTTAATGTTAATTGCTGTTCACCTTTCTCCTTAAGTTCGTCAATTAGTATACTTATTTCCTCTGTATATCTATTACACTAAAAAAGAATACAATCTTCCTTCCTTCTCCCTCTTGAATTCCTTCTTCTACCTACCATTTGTTGTATTAAATGTAGATGCCTGCCCTTTCGCTCATTATCCCAATAAGATTGCCCATTTTTATTTATCTCCCTTTTTATTATTGATTTGAGTTCTGCTTTACTATACAGAATTTGCATATCTATGTTTTCCTTTGCCATCATTTGTTTTACTAATTTGTCTGCTTCCTCATTTCCTGCCACTCCAGTATGTGCTGGAACCCACAAAACGGAACTATCTTATTTGTCTGTTGCAACATATATAATATCAGAATTATCTCCAAGACAATATCTTGTCTAGTTTCTGACTGTTGAGCATCCAGGCATAATAAGGCTGAACTTGAATCTGAGCATATTAGAGTTTTGTTTAGTCCCATTTCAATTATTTTATTCATTGCTATCATAATTGCTAGCAACTCTCCTGTAAACACTGAAACATGATTTGATATTCTTTTCCCTCCTGACTCTTTCAACCTTGGGATGATGTACGCTACCCCCACCTGGCCATTCTGTGGATCCTTACTAAATGTTCAATAGTGATACACAAAATGTTCAATAGTGATATACTTAGTGTAAATATACTTTAAATATAAACCTAAAACTGCCAGTAGGTGGCGGCAAATCACTGCACGAGTGAGTCATTGAGTCATTCATTCAACCGATTCATTCAAACGGCTGATTGGTTCAGTAAGAGACACAAAATAGTTCTTTGGCTTTGTTTGAAACTATTTTCGTTGACAAAATAGAGAAAAAACAGGAACTTGTGTCTAAAATGTAAGTCAATTAATATTAACTTGTTTATTGGAATGTTTTATAAAATCAATATCACATTTATCACATATCAAAAATCACACATATCACAAATATCACATTACCGATATTTGGAGAAAAAACTACTCTTCATGTGATATTAACAATATCAGATGATATAAAAGACATATAAAAGTCATATGGGGGCATATTTGTCCCCTTATCTTGAATTTTTTGGCATTGCTATCATAATTGCTAGCAACTCTCCTGTAAACACTGAAACATGATTTGATATTCTTTTCCCTCCTGACTCTTTCAACCTTGGGATGATGTACGCTACCCCCACCTGGCCATTCTGTGGATCCTTAGATGTGTCTGTAAAAACTTATATTTACTGTATATATTGTTCATATTTAGTTCCAATATATTCTTTTGTCAGCTCTAGCTCTAATAAATTCATTTTATTAGATCCATTCCCAGTTCGATTTCCTCAAGATCTAGTATTCATATTTTTTGTATTGTTTGAATTATCTTCCATGGTCCTCTAGCAGCATCCCTCCCTCAGCCCTCTGTTACCCAATATCACATTTATCACATATCAAAAATCACACATATCACAAATATCACATTACCGATATTTGGAGAAAAAACTACTCTTCATGTGATATTAACAATATCAGATGATATAAAAGACATATAAAAGTCATATGGGGGCATATTTGTCCCCTTATCTTGAATTTTTTTGGGAATTCTAAATGTATTTTAATATACTAAATTATGCAGTGAAAGTGTGAACTCTAAATGTGCTCGCGCAGTAATGTAGCCTTGTATGCGTGCTACCCCCACCTGGCCATTCTGTGGATCCTTAGATGTGTCTGTAAAAACTTATATTTACTGTATATATTGTTCATATTTAGTTCCAATATATTCTTTTGTCAGCTCTAGCTCTAATAAATTCATTTTATTAGATCCATTCCCAGTTCGATTTCCTCAAGATCTAGTATTCATATTTTTTGTATTGTTTGAATTATCTTCCATGGTCCTCTAGCAGCATCCCTCCCTCAGCCCTCTGTTACCCTTGTAGTCCTGCCTACTCCCACTACCTTTGAACAGACTCTCTGTTTGTATGGAGGATTTTGATATCAAGACCCTTACGTTTGATCGCTTGCCTTATCAGAAGTTGTTTCTTCTTTGAGGCAAAGCATGCCATGAGAATCTAATTTTCTTGAGTAATAATGCTTATCTGTCTCAACAGTACTTAGTAGCACAAATGTAATCTTTTAATATAGAGTGTGGAAAGCTTAAAATCAAGTGAAATTGTGCAAATTATGTCAAACAGTCCAAAACAACTGTCCTCCAGATTGTCCCGCCACCCAAAATTAAACAATTGGTTGAGCCAAACAGAGTAATATTAAAAGTGCCACATTGTTTACGCTCTTCAGGACTGGATGAGAAAGTTTCAACATTTTAAAATGACTCACAGCACATTTAAGGTCCTGCACAAATTAGGCTGACATTCCTCTGAGTTACCGCAGCACAGGCTGTCAGAGTATGTCTAACTGAAGGTTACTTGGAGCCATCTGATTCATCCAGGTCATATGGCGCTTCACGAGTGGATGAGTAGAGCTATGCTTTATACACCTTACATTTGACATTCCAGATCAGAAAGCTGAATTCAGCCAAATGAACCCATTAACTTCAAGTCAGCAAGAAAAACCTGCTCGAACAATGAAAACCCCTCCGGGAATCTCACAGGAATCACATTTAGGATGTAGTGCTATAGTCTTAAATCGTACAGTAAGACATTATTTTACCTAATGAATGTATAATGTATATGGTAAAATGGTTTGTCTAAAATGATCCATCATTGTTTAAATGTAGTCAGTTCAACTTAGTTGTGTTGCTTGAACAAGATGTCAAA
>NW_015540838.1:644462-684596 GCF_001515605.1 Sinocyclocheilus anshuiensis | reverse complement strand
AGTGTTTATTATAGTCTGCAAGCACGGCAACATTATATATATATATATATATATATATATATATATATATAGTGGTGAATTCAGGTATATTTGGAGACTTTTCTATATATATTATATATTGGGACATATATTGGGGCAATTTTATATATAAAATCAACCAAGCAAAATATTTTATAATGAATATATACGCATCCAATTTCCAAATCTATTGTCCTGTAGGTGATATAAATTAACATACAGTATATATGTTGGGTCAGAATTTGAACCCAGTTGTGAATTCTCTGTTGTTAGATGAATTTACCTAGTGGAAATTCCTTATGCACAACAACCCAACCAACAGTTGATGGTGCAAGCTTGAATAAAAATACCAATGATGTGGATAGTTTGATGCAGAACATATTTTTTATGTAGTTATTTTTCATGCACTTCAAAATAAAGGTTCTTTATTGGCATCAATGGTTCCATGGAGAACATTTAACATCCTTGGAAAAATTACATTGCACAAAAAGTTCTTTATAGTGGAAAAAGGTTCTTTAGATTATTCATATATTTTTCACAAAAACATCTTTTAAGAATTGTTCGCTGAATTTTTTTCTTTGGAGAATCCAAAATGGCTCTTGTTGCATCGCTATGAAACCCCTCTTTTGGAATCCTTTATTTTTAAGAGTGTATAGTCTATTTACTGTAGTATAGCTGGTTTATCATACTGCATGTTTCTCTGAAACTGAAACATCAGCCATTAAATGTAATTGTTTTTTTGTTATATTTATTCCAGCATATACCCAAATTCAGACCCATCAGCTGCTCCAGCAGCACAAGCAGCAGTTTGTGATACAGCAGCCTCAGATACTGCAGAGAGGTCAAACGCAGCTCTTGGAGGCCACCACCATTCATCCTCACACAGTGCAAGCTGTAGCCATTCAGCCTGCCCTGCCAGCTCAGCCTCAGCAGTGCCCTATTCCTCTGGTACCCAAAGTGCCTGTTACCTGCCACCAAGCTTCCATCTTCCATTCTACTATTGTGAGTCAGCAGGCACTTGCCCAGAATGGACAGCCACCCATGAGCCAGAGCAAAGCAGCACCTCTACAGCTTACTGCAGTTAATGTCCAGATCCAGCCAGTTCAAACTCAAGTAAGTGGATTGAATTTAAATGGAAATGTATTTGTCAGTTTTTTTTATTTGTATGTATCATAATTGTATTAGTTTCACTTATTTGCTCCTATTCTGACCATGTTCTGTTCTGACATTAATTCCAGCTGGGAGTAGCCACACAGGATGTGTCCGATAAGGACACCCCTGTTCCTCTTGAACCGCAGATGCTATCCATACCAATTCATGTGCCAACCCAGACAGAACAATGCGAGTCGATCAAACAATCTCAACAAAGTCAAGTGACAGAAAACACAGAAGGTACTGATTATTTTGTTATTACATTGCTTCTTCTTCATCTTCCATTTATTTAGTTTGTTAGCTCAAAAAGGGTAAGGGTTGTATACTGTTTAATGTTTTTTAATTGATCAATCCCTGCAAGCATTGATCGTGTTTTGATTAATACATACAGTATATAAGCCAAGTTGGCTCCCTCTGTTTTAAAGGGGTCATATGATGCTGCTAAAAAGAACATTATTTTGTGTATTTGGTGTAATGTCAGCGACCAGCACAGATCAGCTCTAGGCATGACGAAGCGGATATCGTCCTCTTTTGGAAGACCAAACAAAGTAGTTTCGCTTTCACGACGAAAAACACTGCGGCCTAGCGTGAGCGAAAGCCGCGGCTTAGCGTGAGCTGAGGCCGGGATAGAGTGAGCAAAGGCGGCAGGGTCGAGAACGGCGCGCCCAGCGGATTCGACGAAGGAGTGGCAACCACATGTGACGACCCCGGGCTTCGTCCACGGTGAAAGCCGAGCCGGTGATCCACAGCACTAAATTGATGTATTCCCTCAGCAACCAGCACAGATCAGCTCTAGGCATGACGAAGCGGATATCGTCCTCTTTTGGAAGACCAAACAAAGTAGTTTCGCTTTCACAACGAAGCACACAGTGTCTCCACGGCATGGCGGCAGCAGCAACAATACTACAGTGAGAATAAAAGTTACGCCTTCTTTCTTTGCGTGAACATTTGGGCGGCGTTATGCAAATCTTCCCACATAGTGAGGTAGATATGTGGGGGCATGTTAGAACGAGCTGTTTTAGGTAGGCGTGGTTAACTCTTAACTTTTATAAAGAATATCTCTTTGGATTTGAGACTTTAGTCTTTGCAACTTTACAGATCTTCTTTATGCACCAAGAGCTTGTAACACTTCAAAGAGAAGGGAAAAATTGAAATCGCATCATATGACCCATTTAATGTAATCAGAATGAATAATGGATGAATATATTTAGTACATCAAAGCCACAATAAAAACAGCTTTAGCAGTTGAAAATCAAAACTTGAATAATTTCAAATACCAGGATGCAGATAACAGGGGTTTTGTGGAGTGAAAATTGTTTCTACATCAATTTTTTTTCAGTGTAGCTGATTTATCATGCTCTGTTTCTCTGAAACTCAAAAGAGAATGTCACATCAACCATTAAATTCTTTCATCTTAAACACTTTATTATAGATTTAGATATCACAAATATATCACACCATAAAATACAACATGCAAAATCTTTTTATAAAAAGGCATGAAATATCAAAACTCCAGGTCACATCCAGCTATACCGACTGCAAAAGCAAGAGGTAAGACTCCTGCAGCAATCTTGACCTAGCCAGACACAAGAGGGCCTACTATGTCACCACCATCGGTAGGTTTGCCAGTCACAAAACACAAAGGCCATCAACGCGAGCTCTCCCCTCAAGCAGAAGAGTAAATCTGTCACACCCCCAATATCTATTGTCTGGTCGCTGCACTTGTGAGAGTGTGACAGCTTCTGCTATAATTAGGGTCTGAGCTCCGTTGTATTCGGTTGGGCCGTGAGAATAAAGGTGGACACACTCTGGCTGTCTGGCAGGTGTGTCGGAGGCTTAACCTCAAGAGTTAAATTATGAATGATGATAAACTGCTCTTTTATGAACGGAAATGACTTGAGGCATCAGAGCACTTGAGCTATAAATCATGTCATGTTTTTTAATTGTATCATGCTGGCTTCAGATAATTTCACTTGATATGGATCATGGTGCATTCATAAAAGTTTTAATGCATCTTTTGTTTTAGATCAAACACATTTACGCCTGGTTTCACAGACAGGGTTTAGACTAAGCCAGGATTAGGCCATAGTTCAGTTAGGACATTTAAGTAATTTTTATAAACATGCCTTAGGAAAAATGAAAATGAGAAAAAAGAAGTGCACTGACATATTTTAAGATCAATCAGTGCAAGTTTCTTTCAGTTGAAACAGCCCAGGCTTACATTTTAGTCTGGGACTAGGCTTAAGCCTTGTCTGTGAAACCGGGGGTTAGTGTTTTTTCATGTGTGGGATTAAAAAGTATATACTTTAATGGAGTATTTCTATGCTAGTATAGAGGTGAGTCTCACAGAATTTATCAAAGTGGGATAAGTCTTCTTTTTATAGCAGACAACAATCCAGCAAACAAAAATATGTTGTAATAATAACATTTAGCTAACGTTTCATTAAGAAATGACAACATTATTTCTGAATGTTCAAAATGTCTAGTTTTTTAAATGTTTAAAAAAAACAATTCTTGGTTATGTGAGCTTTAGAGGAAACATGAAGGGAATGATCCTTTTTTATTATTTTGCAAACATTATGGGAAAGTTACTTTTAAATGTTCTGTGAACCATCTAACTCTAGTATTAATAAAAACTATTTAAAAAAAAATAAAAACGTTAGAAGAAAGTCCAATCAAAATTTTGCTGAAAATCATTCTATTAACAATGTATAAATGAGGTTTTTGTGCTAATGCTTTGAAAACATTATTAAAGACCAGGTAACTTTTAACTGAGGTTCTATTAATGTTCCTGGAAGAATGCATGTTCATAATTTTGAGAGAACTTTTGCAAGAATGTTTCTGAGTGAAAGTTCTGAGAATGTTCCATGTTAGCTGGAAAAAATTGCTGTGGTTATACCTGATCAATTACTACATTTCAATAGCTTGCAAAATATAAAATGTAATGGCTCCAGACATTGACATTGCAGTGCGAGACGAGTCTGGGTTTAGCTTACGATACTTAGACTCCATTGTGTCCGACTCCCAGCTGCTGAGTGTGGCACATGAGTGGTATTGTATATCTTACGAGCGATAGACTCACTATACATGCACCCTGGGTTACCCTGGGTCTTCCTTTGTCCCTGAGGAACCCTAGACCCCTCTTAACAAAACATTTGTGTGTGCTCTCAATACAATATAAACTTGCAACTAATGCAGGGTAGAGCTAAAACAGCTTTTAAAAAATGTACTTTTTTTGATTGATGTATTGGACATATACAGTAGTGTAGATGAATTAGTTAATGAGAGAACTTTATTTGCAATATATTTTATT
Source organism: Sinocyclocheilus anshuiensis (assembly GCF_001515605.1). Classification (NCBI taxonomy): domain Eukaryota; kingdom Metazoa; phylum Chordata; class Actinopteri; order Cypriniformes; family Cyprinidae; genus Sinocyclocheilus; species Sinocyclocheilus anshuiensis. Next base: position 680,113 of record NW_015540838.1, on the reverse strand, counting down.
TTCTGATGTTTAATTCACTGTTTTTATACTATAAAAACAGTCTGCAATCGTAAGCGTTTTACATTCATAAAACAGTGTAATTATCTTTGAAGTTCACATCAACCAGAAGTTGCAAATGGCTTAACTTCAGTATTGTGACGTATTTCCCATTGAAACTGAATATTGCATGAGGAAAAATAAATAGAGGATGGGGCTTGATTTTAGCGCACCTCCTCACAATCTCTAGCTCACAGCAGACTGATGGTTAGAGAGGAGTGGTTAAATTTTCAGATTTTGACTAAAGATTACAAAGACGAACAATTTTTTTTCATGTGGATTAATTTGCATGGATTAATTGTTCACCACAAGACTACTAATGTGCCCAAACAAAGGAAACAGGGTAAATTTTTTATTTCATGCAGACTTTAGCATGTAACTTTGTATTATAAATACATAATAAATGGCATTCTAGTTGGTCAAGGTTATTAGTATAAGGTTGTTTCATTGGTACAAAGAATAGACATAGGTTTAGGACCTGGCATGTTCAATACATGCAAGGTTTAGGACCCATAGGTTTAGGACCTAACAATTAAATACATGCCAAATTTGATCTAACCCTGGCTATATCATTGGGATACTAGGATAACTGTATATACTGTATATTGCTTACTATAAGAAAGGTTTCAAGCAGTAGTATGCTACACTTTGTCAAATTACCTCATATTTTAACGAGTTATCTCAGAAACAAATACATTTTTTTCCATTTTCAATCTTATTTGATGTAAAAATTTAAACTTTGACAGTCCAATCAAGTAATGTTTCAAGAAAGAGATCATTTAGATTTTTGCTTCCTGTTCATTCATAAAACTAAATGAGAAAGTCCAACGAACTGCAATGTGGCATTCCATGCTGCTAAAATAGTATGAGTAGTATGCTAGATGCTGTTCCAAAGATAGCTATGGAGTACTAGATGCTCTTTTTCTGCCTACGTGCGCCTCTGTCATGGAGCCGCTCACAAGTTTTAACCAATCACGGAACGGGTCTGTGCTAAATGCGACCTTCTATTGGACAGAATTCCAAGCGTCTGGGACCAATCGCAGCTGCACAATGTTTCCTATTCATTTCCCCCATACAAAGAGGATTAGAGAGAGCGGACCCGCTGCTCACATTGAGGGAATCGGTTAGAACAAACAAATCTACGCACACAAGAAGTTTGGATCGGATCATTTGCTGTACTGCTTTGTATATAACACCAGTGGATTATGGAAGTGTACTCGGAAGCTTTGGAATGCTAAATTCACTTTAGTGTTTTCCTCTTTTGGCGCTTGAAAGTGTAAGTAAAGAGTGCGTGAGCGGAACAAAGGCGTGTGCTGTTGACAATCACCAGGACGCCTGTGCGCGAGCGTTTGTCTGCAGTGTGAAACCCTGCCAAATGTTCGGGATATAAAGTTACAAAGTTCCTCGCCACTTGTTCTGGGTCGGAGGGGTGCGACTGGTCTTTGCCGATATGTTTTTTTGAACGCGAGTGTGAGTGTTTGAACCGTCTCGAGGAAGCATGGGAATAGAGCTGCTACGTTACAGTACAATCGTAAAATCTGGCAGTTTTTCAAAACGGGTAGTGCTGAGAAACTTCTGTTTTTTTTATCTAGGCCTTTTTAGATGGTATACAATAATAGTCGCATAGCTCTTCATAAATCAGTTTGCTGTGTGCAGACGTTACAGATCAGATGAAAAAGCTGGTGAAATAAGCAAGTGGTTTCAGGTGGCGTGAATGTGTTTTATTCACAACTGCATGTGAGCAAATAATTCAGAGTAGTTTATAAATGTATCATGAATATACATATTACAGTGTGCGTTAACGCTTTTATAAAAACACTTGGTGACCTATAAGAGTGTCATGGATTTGGGTCGTTCTTTTGAGTCGGGTCTTTTCGATGAATCTGTAGAACCGGTTCATAAAACCGTTCTGAACCTTTTGTGAGCACGAACAGTATTGAAGCGTTCGGTGCGGTTCTCTGATAAGATAGAGCACACTGAAAATGTTTCTTACGCGATTGTATGACAGTTTTATGAACACACGCGAAATTGGGTTAGTTTTAATAAACAGAATTTTAATAAAAACGTACATAAATGTATTCGGCAAAGAAATGTAAATTCATTTCACCATTGTTTATCATATTTAGTTTCGAAATGATTAAATCATCGCAACAACAAACTGGAATGAGACCCGAAATCACTATAAACACCATTATTATTGAAACCTAAAAGAACGTAGTCAACTAAACAGCGATACGGCTTTTGGAACTGTTAAAATGCCACGGCGAGATGTCACGGGGCACACGATGACGCAATTACGTAAAATGATCACTGAATCGGATATTTGAAACGAGCTGTTCTAAAGAACCGATTCGATTAAACGAGTCGGACTTGCCGTCCGTATTATGGTGTTTCTGATGGATGCTGTTGTGCTCGTGTTCAGCAGGCAGATTGAATGTGAAGGCAGGTGTGGGCTCACCTCCAGCCATGACCTCGGGCAGTGGCAACAATGCGCCCACGGTGACCGGCAGCGCTCCGCAAAATGGCGAGAGTAAACCGCCGCCACAGGCGGTAGTGAAGCCCCAGATCCTCACGCATGTCATCGAGGGATTCGTGATTCAGGAGGGAGCTGAGCCTTTTCCCGTGAGTGCTGTTTATTTCAGTCCATCCCGTCTGAGTGTTTACGTTTGCTGTTTTCTGTTTCAGCAGAATAATTTATCATAGTTTGTATTTAATAAAACTATAGTGTTTTAACTATATTTATTAAAGAGATGCTTTTCATTGTTATGCTTAGATAAATGTCACTTGTAAAACTAACTTATTTGTGTTAGAAACAACTACAGCTGCTCTGTTTGTAATGAAGTAGCAAAAGCCTAAATAATATAGTTCCTGCAGTGTGTTACAATAGTAACTTAAATCCATGGTAAACTTGTAGGTATCCAACTTAAGTCACTCCGCTTGCTAGTAACATTTTGACTTTCTTTGGAATACGAGGAAAAGTTTTGAATAATGTGCTGGTAGTTCCTTTTGCATTTAATTACAATGAATCGAGGACTTAAGTTGTCAAGCTTCAATAAAAGCAGCTTTGTCAAATAATACTGCAAAAATAGTTGGAATGTAGTGTTTTATGGACATAATTATATATGTAGTGTTTTATGGACCTAATTAATTATCACTTTTTCTGTCATTTTGGAGCTTGACAGCCCTAGTCCTCATACAATAATATAAAAAAATAAATAAAAATATTCTGTCTTTCACAGAAAAAAGTCACATGAGTTTTGGGTAAACTATTGCTTTAAAATAAATTCATTTTAAGTCCTTGTTTATTAAAAGAGGCATAATATACCACAGCCATTACTTAAATCTGCAGACTTTGGTAGAAGTTTCAAAAGCCGTGAGCATGCAGTATATGCCATGTGTAATGAATAATGTTTTTATGCAACACCTTGTGGATCTATCCAGGTTGAACGTCCATCCTTGTTGATTGAGAATTTAAAGAAGCAGAAGCAGCATCAGGCTTATTCAGACCTAGAGAAGCAGTCTCAGACCTTTCAAAACACAGACTCTGAGATGGACGATCTTTCACCGCAAGGTAAAGGTCACTTTAAGGCTGAGCTACACCACAAGACTTTTGCCATGATTTACAGTTTGGACGAGATGCAGGTAGTTGCCCAGAGTTAGAACTAGTCTGCCGATGAGTTGACAGGTTTCATAGAAAATTACGTTGTGTATGATGGGCACAGACTCATAATTCTATTCAGTCAGATGATAAGACATGTTTATTTTCAACACCTATTATTTTCATCTGTCATGTGTCTACAAACAGCAATCCAATATTTCAGTGTGAGTTTGTGTTCGGATTGACTTGAAAGTCTGATAGTGTAGTCTGATGCCTACTTTCTTTGTAACCATTTACAAAGTCACCAAATATATGATGCCTAGTGTTTTCAAATCTGTTCAGATTGTGTAGTGTTGTGTAATGTATTCCAGCCTTTAGTTACACACTTGATGGATTACTGATGCTTTGACTGTTGCTAGACTTTTGCTAATGTGGTCCAATCAGCCATGTAAATTCTTTCATAGAGCTGAATAATCAGAATGCTGAGCCAATGCTGTCATGTGAATTCTGTGGGAATGTAGACTTTGCATATAACTTCAAGAGATCCAAGAGGTTTTGTTCTACGGTGTGTGCAAAGAGGTATGTGGGTTCTTCTGTAGCATATAGGTTTATATAAGTTTTTGTATCAACACATGCTTGGATGGTTGTTTGACTTGTTTTTTCTTCTCTACTAGGTATAATGTTGGGTGCACAAAGCGAATGGGACTTTTCCCAAGAAAATCAACCACGGAGAACCCAAAGAAACAGAAAGCCTCCAACGCCTATCATCATAACAGCAGCATGGATGTCAGGAAACGGGTAATCGCTGTTTCTTCCTGTCTCATTGCAGTGTCCCATTGGGTTTGTCTATGCAGAAATGTGCTTACTTGTCTCACTTGTGTTCTCTCATAGAATCCAAGCGCTCAAACAACCATGGGAGCATCTTTGTTATCCCCACCCCCCTCTCATCCAAGTCACGGTGAGTCCAGCCAGTGCTCAGACATGTCCAGCTTCGAAGAGCCCATTTCGCCACTGTCCAACTCCAGCTTTGGAGCCCAAAGGCTTCAGAACGAGGAAAGGTTCGATCACAGTAGAGCGCTCCCTCTCCTGACGCAGCACTTCCTGGCCAGCGACCCGACCAAGTGGAATGTCGAGGACGTCTATGAATTTATCTGGTCTCTGCCAGGTAGCTACCATAATGTTCCTATGCTTTTTTGGGTAACAAATGATTTAAAAGTCACTAAAAATCTCTCTTTTGCACCAGGCTGCCAGGAGATCGCCGAAGAGTTTCGCTCTCAGGAGATCGACGGCCAGGCCTTGATGCTCCTCAAAGAGGATCATCTCATGAGCACCATGAACATCAAACTGGGCCCAGCACTGAAAATCTTTGCCCGCATCAGTATGCTTAAGGACTCGTAGCCTTTCCCACAGCCTTATCTAGCTTGGAAAGGACACCTTAACATCTCTGCACTGGTTTCCTCATCCCATTGTGGGTCCTGGGGATTGCTGCTCCTCAAAACCACAAACTTGTGTATAGTTCTCATCACAGTCAAATGGTTTCATCCCTAAAGCATGATGATGTGACTTGATTAAGAATTTCTCATGTATTCAGCTGTGCCAGGCCTGGGAGGGGGCGACAATCCATCATGTCAGGAAGACAAGCACAAGTACTTTACCATTTGTGCAAACAAATGTTCAACATAAGGTAGCATGGAAACAGGTTTACAGTTTCTTTACTGTTTTAAACTGGACTTTGTGATTTATCTGTCGTAGTTCTGGTTCTCATTGTCACAGCAACATGTGATGTTTGGTTAGCTAAGGAAAATGTTGTACCTTTAGCCTTGCAGTGTGCCATCATTTGTAGGTAGTAAACTGCTCAGGATTCTTCATCTCACAGGATGTTCCTCAATTCACATGCAATTATTACATCAGATTTTGTAGTCAAATGTGGCATTTTTGACATGGGGATAACGGGAAATAAAACTTTGACTCTCTTTGAACTTTGAAGACGTGCCTAATATTTTCTAAATAGCCCAAAGATTACACAAACGTTCATGTTTTTAGTTCAAGTGAAAGCAGCATTTCCAAAACCCATTTCCCAGCATTCAAGTTCAAGGACTGCCAGTAATATCACTACATTTAAGTTCAAAACCCATCTTGGTATGATATAATGAACTGGGATCATTTTTTATAAATCACTGTTATCCCAACCATTAATGTGTGCACTCATTTTACATTCATCATTTGATCAAATTTCTGTATTTATTGAAAGCAAGTCTCTGATTCTGTTTTATATTTGAAAATAAAACTCAGAAAACATTGAAGTTGTCAGATGATTGTTTTTCCCAATGAGTCAAAACAGATCCTCGTATCATAGAGCAAGTGGATGAATATGATTTTATTTCTAACTCTGTACTGTTAAGCGGTTAAAACTGATTATTGGATGTTTTCCTAACTGCATTCAGTAGTTCTGTAACTAGCCACGTTAGCATCGCTGTTCTACGTGTAATTTAAGTGCTGATATCAACTGTGTTATTGTGCGTTTAAGTCCTCTTGGGAAGTTCGTATTTACGAGTTGGGAATTCATGATTACATCGCAGGTGCATTCAAGTCATTTGGTTGAATTTTTTTTTTATCGTTTTATTCAATTTATAAGTTTTTTTGTAAAATGAATATATGTATTTTTTTGTATTTGTACATTTTCATCAGATTGTTCATTTCAACAAATTGGCAAGCTCACAACTTGGGAACATTTTCCAATTCGACATTGTGGTGGTTTTCATGTGTGTTCAACTCGTAAATATGATCTTTCTGACATGACTTGAACGCACCATAGACACTGCACTGCCACCTAACGATGTTGGTCAATATTATAGTTCTCTTTCATCATCTCGTGTTCGAGAACCACCTATGGGAAGGGCATCCATGCCTGACCTCTGCAGAAGCTTCCAATTGCACCAAGTCTGGCTTGACAGACAGGAGCACGTGCCCAATGGCAGGTGTGGGACTGCCCATTAACCGAGCGCATAAAGCTCCTGCACACACTACCTTTCCTCAGTTGACATTCGCTTCTCGTGACCTCTGGAAATTTTACTCACAGCTTGTTGGTATGACTTCACTATTGTCTACAGGAGGACACATCTTTGGATCAGGCTCCGCCAGACGGGTTTGTCGTTTTTACCAGGTCAGCTGTTTTATTCTGCAAGCTGTCCATGCTCGCACTTGTTACTAGGCTGCCCGCCTCTTACCTCTCCTTTTCCTCACTCCATCTACTGTCTGCTACTCATGGCTCTTTTGAAATCGAATCTGGCTGCACCTGTGGACAACCAGTCGCAAGCCTGCCCAGCTGCGTGCGGTGCCCTCATCGCCGCTAGGGATCCACATCCCTTTTGCATTGTTTGCATGGGTCTTAAACACGTTCAAGAAGCCATCAATTTCCTGGAGAACTGTAACCATTGCTTGGTGCTCACTAAGAAGCTCCTGCGTCGGATGCTCAAGGTGGCCGCTACTCAGAGCGTCAACTTGGGATTGTCTGACTCAGACGGGGGAAAAGGTGACACCGGTGCGGTCCCGGGGGCCTCCCGTGGTGCTGCCTCTCTGAGCTGGGCCAATCAATGCAACCCGTCCCCCTTTGAGGATATTTTGTTGGCTGATTCCCATTTCACCGACGGGCCACCCAGCTCCGGGGACGAGGACAAGGCAGGCCTTCTCGATGACTCGGGTGACAAGGAGGCCATCCCGTCGTCCGTAGCTTATCAGGCTAATGCTCCTGCTGCCCTGTCCCAATCGGTCCTACTCGAGTTTTGTGAGCGAGCGGCTGCTCACTTCAATATTGAATGTCCAGCGCTTCAGAAGGCATTGGACCAAGAAAGGGACGTGTATGATGGAAAACTTCTTCCCATCCTCCCGGCATGTCCTAAACATATGAAGCACTACTGGGGAGATCCGCTCGATCTCAAATACGGTCTTGTAGGTCTTGTGGTTAAGGAAATGGCAAATCTCAATATGGGTGACCCCCTCCCATCATCGAGCCCTCTATAACCAGGCACCTTAACCTCTCTCAAGGCAGGCTGCTAGCCCCACCCAAGCCTGTTCTACCAGCAGGATGGATCGTTTCTCTACGTGCATTCATCAGGCCTCTTATAAAGCCTCGACTTTGGTGGTAAGAGACCGTAATGTCTCCTTCCTGCTATCCGCTTACCAGGCCAAACTCTTGGTCGACATGGGACAACAACTGGATAAAGGGGCGCTATCACCCGATCTCTGGAAGGAGATAGTCACAGTGAATGACAGCATTCTACGTAATGCCCCTTAGGCTATCCAGGCGTGCGGGCACTCAATGGCTCTCTCGGTGGTCGGAGAGCACGCAATGTGGCTTAATCATTCCGGTCTCCCTGACAGCAAGAAGCGGCGCATCACCGGAGCACTGGTTGAGCTTCGCCAGGCTCTCTTCAGTCCTGCAGTCGCACTAATGTTGTAAGCCACCGGTGAGGCAGAGTGAGCCCCCACCTGCTAAACCCTGGGGGAAAATGTCCTTCGCCGCTATCGTGGTAAAAAAAAACAACCACTCCATCTGACTCGAAACGCAAGCAGCCGACCTGATGAACGGCCACAGTGGGCTTTGAGTTCAAGTTCACGGGCGGCCAGCCCTCTGGACACCAGTTCTGCCCCTCTTATTCCCACGTTCAAAAAACGGAGGTTATCTGTTGATGGGGTCAGCCCCCCCTGCCAGTGGGTACCCATTCAGAGTTGGCACAGGCTTCACTGTTCCCCATGTTGCCCAGTGTGAGTTTCCCCATTCCAGAGGGGAACATAGTGAGAAAAAGTGCACAAGCAGTGTCACCACACAGCTCCCCTCGCTCATCTCTCTCAAGTTCAATAAAGGCTTCGGCCCAAGTGTTGCCCAAAACACAAAAAATTGTACCACAAATGAGCAAACCGGCCGAATTAGCAGCTTTAAGCAGTTCTCCGGTTTGTGTGGGGTCGTGAATCATGTAACAGCCTGGCTGTCTGTGTCAGCTCCCGAATGGGTGATTCACACAATAATGAAGGGGTACAGACTTCAACAGACAGTTTGCCAAAAGACCCCCTTGTTTCAATGGAGTTATCTCTTCTCGTAAGGAAGAGAGCTCCACACATTCTGAAAGACGAAATCTCCTTTGGTTCGAGTAGTACCCCCGCATTTAAGCAGTCAGGGGTTTTACTCTCGTTATTTCCTAGTTCCAAAGAAGGACCATTCTCTCCATCCTATTCTGGATCTCAGAGTGTTGAACAAACATTTGAGGAAATAGAATTTCAGAATGTTAACATGGTTCTTTGTAGGGTGCCACAAGTTTGTTAAAATTTCCAAAGGGTGCCGCGACTAAAAAAAGGTTGGGAAACACTGCTCTAGCGAATCATGTAACAGCCTGGCTGTCTGTGTCAGCTCCCGAATGGGTGATTCACACAATAATGAAGGGGTACAGACTTCAACAGACAGTTTGCCAAAAGACCCCCTTGTTTCAATGGAGTTATCTCTTCTCGTAAGGAAGAGAGCTCCACTTACATTCTGAAAGACGAAATCTCCTTTGGTTCGAGTAGTACCCCCGCATTTAAGCAGTCAGGGGTTTTACTCTCGTTATTTCCTAGTTCCAAAGAAGGACCATTCTCTCCATCCTATTCTGGATCTCAGAGTGTTGAACAAACATTTGAGGAAATAGAATTTCAGAATGTTAACATGGTTCTCTTTTACATTCAATAAATCAGAACGATTGGTTCACATCGATCGATCTGAGAGATGCTTTCTTCCACATAAGCATTTATCCTCCACACAGGAAATTCCTTTGCGTCACCTACCAAGGTGTGTGCTGCGAATTCAGTCCTCCCCTTTGGCCTCGTTTTAAACCAAAGGAATTTTGTCTGTGTATGGAGGCGGGCCTGGCCCTGCTGAGAATAGCGGGTCTCAGGATCCCTGACTCCACTTGATGTTTCAGAGAACCGGGGTTACGAACAGTAACCTATTGTTTTATGTAAATTACACTGATGCTAGTTTTAGAGAGCAGTTTACACAAAAATGAATCCCCTTACCTGTCCAACAAAACGATGCCCCCAGGGTATCACCAATCAGGATGTTGTCCGACCAAACTCATAAACGCACCTTTTAAAGATGCTGTGGGATATCAATCATAAAATGTCCAAACTACCTAACAGTATTTATTGAAATAGGTTTCTTGAAAAATAGACCTATCTCTGTAACAACTTTGTCCTAAATAAACACAAAATTCTTTGCCTTTTACATGTTGAATCAGCTGGAATCATTTAAAGCACCTTAGATGTCCGCTGCCATGTAGTTGTCATGTGCATTAATTCAATGCATTAGTTATCATGAACAATGAACAACACAACCTTGACATTTAAGGTGGTATGAATTAACATTGATCATAATACATTAAACATGAATTAATGAACAATAGTACATTAATAAATGAACTAACCTAGACTAATAAATGCTGTAAAGTGTTTTAGTTTATAATTCCTATAGTGCATTAACTAATGTTAACAAATTAAATCTTATTGTAAAGCCTTTTTTGCAATTATTTACTTACATATACACTACCGTTCATTTTTTTTCGTATTAAAAGAAGTACTTATATTCAGCAAGGATGCATTAAGCAAAAGTTATTTTGATGCGTCTGTTAATCAAAGAACCCTGAAAAAAGTATTACGGTTTCTGCTAAAACACTGAGCAGCACAACCATTTTCAACTGATAATAGTAAAAAAATGTTTCTGGAGCAGCAAATGAGCATATTAGAATGATTTCTGAAGGATCATGTGACACTGAACACTGGAGTAATGGCTGCTGAAAATTCAGCTTTGCCATCACAGGAATAAATCACATTTTAAAACGAATTAACACAATACAACTATTACAATAATTTGTATCACAATATTATGTTACTCTATGTATGATCAAATAAATGCAGCCTTAGTGAGAATAAGAGACTTCTTTCAAAAACATTTAAAAAAATCTTACCGACCCCAAACTTTTGAACATTAGTGTATTTGTTGACTGAATAATATTCATTTGACTGCTGTAACACAAAACCAGCAAGGCCCTCACTGACAACACTGTAGAAAATGCACACCATCACCACGTTTTGCACTTTTATGAATCTTTTTTGTCTTTCATGTATTTACAAGCTTTAAATTTGCTCTATCAGTATGAAGAATAACAAGCACTTTAGGTTCAGCAACATCTCCTTAGTGCTTTTGTACACGTCACCATCTGCTCATTGACATCCATTCTGAGCTCTCGTCATGTGATCCCAGCAGTCCCCTGAATGCATAGTTCCTGCAAGTTTCTGCCAGATGAAATGTTTCACAAAGAGCAAGCTAAAGCAGAGGAACATTTGGTATGGTTATTGAGATAATAACCGTAAACGTACTAAACACTTCAGTACTGATGTACTAAACGCAGACCAGGTCTTCTCTGTGCTCAACCAACAAACTTTTCCCAACAATTTGAAAATCACGGAAGTTGTTTAATTATTGTTACTGTCATTATATTAATGATAAGATGATCATTATTTCTCTATCCACCAATAACCGCTCGTTAAATACCCTTTTGTGTATGCTGTTCTTAAAAAAATAAATTAACGAGTCTGAACGTATGTTTTGTTTCATTGTTGCATGTTTGTATTATTAAAGTCCTCTTAAAAAGTAAAAAAAAAACAAAAAAAAAACTTATAAATAATAAATGTTTTAGTGCTCCAGCAATTGCAAGTTGTCATAGGGTTGCTGCATGTCAGTGAACCGTACCATTCCAATCTTGCTGCACTCCAGCCATCCTGATGCATAATGTGTTGCTTGTTATGTTTCATTTTAATTTGATGCAGTTATTGTTTCAGCGACTAGTTGGCAAATGTGTCCGTTTGTCCTCTCGTCAATTGTCCTCGGACTCCTCCTCTGCCTCGCGCAGCCACGTGAAGAAAGCGGTGACTGACTTCAGGGCCACACCTTTGCCTTGCTGTTCAGCGGGGTCTTTACTGACCTCCCACTTATAGAAAGCGTCTTCAGATATCACATCCTCATCATACAAACAGTCAAAGAACATCCGGAGCAAATCTGCAAAATATTAATAAAATAAAACTATTTTAATCTCTTGGTGATTACTCAAAATATCAACATTAAAAAATACCATCCACTGTAGAATAGTGTTAATAACACAAATATTCCATGTGGTGTGAGTTTTAATGGGAATGTGAAAGGTTTTACTCACTAGCAGGCTGGTCCAGTTTTACTATCAATGCTTGAAGTGCATAAAGTGCTTGCAACTGTCTCTCTGTGTCTGAGTTAAGGTACTTGTGTAATACAGGCAATCTCCTCTTGATTATGGACAAGTCCACTTTGTATGAGGAGCCCTCGGCTGCAGACAGAAGACACAAGATTGGAGTATTTGACAATCTGACATTTGAAACTGTACCACATAAAAGGCAAACACAAGATGCCGTGTTCCTGTGCAACAGCAAACTAAATAGCTAAAATTTGCATAACTGTATCTAGAAAGTTACACTCCACTACCCGAAACAGCTTTGTTGTTGCTGTGTAAAAAAAAATAAAAAATCACAGTCACTTACTTTTCACTGCTGCCTTGCACACAGCAGTCATTAAAGCTCTGAGGAAAGGAGGTGAACTCATTTCTGATTCATCTAGATTGGCCTGTAATACATCACACATCAATGATAAGATCATTCACATCCTTTAATAAAACGAGTCTAAAGAGCTGGACGTAAATCTACCTCAACCCAGTCAAAGATTCGTTCATCACCAGCCATGTCCTCAAGTAGTAGTTTTTCAAGTTGCTTGTTCAGTTCCTCAGGCGAGAGTGTTCTCTTAGAGACAGCCTCGGTCGGGTTTGAGCCGTCAGAAAGTGTGAAGTCCAGTTTCTGTAGAAAGGTCAAATCATAAATGAAACTCGTTCAGCATGGGACAGCGGAGTAATAGGTGAATGTTTTGATGGTTAGCATATATTAGATGTCTTAGAGAATGTAAATCAAGGCTCACATGTTCTGTGATGAAGCTGTGCACATCCTCCGTTTCAGGTATAAAATCTGCCCAGCTCAACCCAGAGTCCCTCCATAATGATCCTACTTTCCTATGGCTCTGCAAACACACAATGCATTCATTTCCACTATTCTCACACTAACAAACCTTACAAATATGGCAAATACAAACAAAATGTTTGATTCCAATGTTTTAAGCTTACCATTTGTTTGCATAGAAGGTGCAATATTTCAGAAAATAATATCCCAGCTCTTCCCACAGGGAGTAATGGTTTGCTAAATTCACTGCAGACACAAAATAAGCAAATAAAACTTGTGTAAAGGCAATTACTAAAGCTGATGAGTTCTATGAATCTAATAACACTGTGGTAAGTGCTTGCTGGATAAAACCTTACCTAAATAATTCTCTCATAGAGATTCCCCCCTCTCGAAGCACAGGGGTCACCAGCTCCGCAAGGTACAGCCATATATGGGGAATATCAATGGCCATATCATCTGCTAATTCAAGAGTTTCAGAGAACCTGGGGGAAGAAACAAATATATTAAAAATCCCAGAATCGAGTGCAACTTTTTTGTTTTTTTTGGAGTTGATTTAGTAAGATTATATTATTTTGAAACATTATTTAAAAAAATAATAATAAATAAAATCACATACCCATTTAAGAAACAATCAGTATCAGTATTGTTAAAATCGTAACAAAAAGTATTAGTATCATTATTATATCGAAATAAAAAAGGTTGGTATCGTCTATCCCTACTTCTTTCATGCTACCTTAGTAGATAATGGACAGCGAGGCTGCTTACTACATTTTGCAACACAAAAGCACACATAACATTACTAATGCAGAGATGATAAGAATCTGTTAACTTTCTGCAATCTCACCCTTTAAAGAACTGAAGTTTGTGGAAGATTCCAGCCTGCAGGAGCTGGTAGAGCAGCTGACCCATATGGTCTCGTGTGATCTGACTCCTCTCCAGCGTGGACTCCACACCCACCCGCACAAACACATAGAGCATGGCAGGTTGCTCTAGTTCCTCCACACACTGCACTGCCTCCTGCAGCACAAGTATACTACGCTTAGAAATTCCTCTACTGCTATTCTGGACTAGGAGATACAGCTTTATAAGTTATGTAGTGCATAAAATAGCAATTTTGGTGATTTAAAAAAAAAGTGTACAAACCTTGTAATCATTAATGTGCAAAAACTCATCGATAATGGACTTGGACCGCCTTTCCATGTCCTCTTCTGTTAATGTAGGCTTGTCTGGAGAGGGTCCTGACAGTACTTCAAGTTTAACAGCTGCAATGAGAGACAGCCTTAAATGTCGGATTTTCTTCTTATGTATTTCACCATAATGTAACCAGCAGCATTATAATGTGTGCGAGGGTATCCGTGTGGCTCACCAGACTCCCTGGATTGGCTACGCTCCAGTCTGCTTTTGTCTGCAGTGCTGGCGGGCAGCTTGGGCGTGTCTGAGGCATTCGAGTCTCTACGGGACACTTCCTGGACCGACTCCTCAGGAGCCTCCTTATTGCTGCTACCCAATGAGATGGGTCCTGTCCGAGCGGGACCCGCACTCAATGGCTTGTCATTACGTTCTCGTCCTGAGCTTCCTCGACTGAGAAATTTCACAAACACACAAATACAGACATTCCTGAATTTCCAGATGTAAAAGTGTTTCCTTCAATTCATTACAAATGAAACAATAATAACAAAATGTTAATTATAAAAAATAAATAGTTTGCTTATTATTATTTAATTTCTTACCTGTTAATTTCAATGCACTATATAATTAGATAAGCATATGAATATAATTATCATTTGAATTATATGAATTCTAAAATATAAATGCAAAGTATAATTACATTTAAATTGGCTGAAAATAACAATTTTAAAAATCTATTATTATTTAATTAATTCTATAATAATTCTATAATTACAATGTATTATATAATTAAATAATTATAAAGTAAAAGTATAATTATAATAAAGTATAAATACTTATAATTTGAAAAATGAACAGAAGCACATCTGAGATGTATTTACATATATAAAATATTGATAAACACTACAGACGAAAATGTAAGAATGAAAAGGTATCTTCCCTTTCTCAATGACTATATTTTATATATGTACAGTACCTGCTGAGAACTCTCCTGGCATCAAAATCTGGGGATGTAGAGGGTAAAGAGGAGGCCAGGGGCGCTGAGGGTTGCAGGGGTGAGTAACGGTTCAAACTGGCACTGGGACGAGAGACATCTAAAAGAAAAAGGGTGCAGGACAGGAAAAAAAGGAGGAAATTTCACATTAGTAAACGAAGTATAGAGCCAGAAAATCCTGCATAAACTATAAAACAGCTGGAATTGACAGAGCCAGTAGCCCATGCCTGACTGCATCAGTCTTACTTTACCTGACTCACTGGCCTTGGCTCCAGCCCCTCCACTGCTGCCCTTCATCCAGTTCACCTGAGCTCTTGGTCCCAGCTGAATCTTCTCATCTATTGTTGGCTGAAGAAAACAGTAAGATCATATTACATTTTCTCATGCATTCATATCAGATCAGTAGTTCTTAATCCTGGTCCTGGGGACCTGCAGCACTGCACACTTTGCATGTCTCCTATTTACCACACTTGATTTAAATCAGCAGCTTCATGAACTTGGTCTGTAATAAAAGGTACAAAATGGGCAGCACTGCAGATCCCTAGATTCACAATCAAGAGTCAATGAGATACTAAGATGCTACTACACAAGCAAACAGAAGAACTATCGGGTGGGGCTGTTGAGTCAAACAGTTAATTAGCATATTTACAAACACTGAAAAAAAAAAAAAAAAATCTTAATATTTTTTTACTTATTTCCTGTTAAAAAATATTTTAACACCATTAAGCCTCACTAAATATTGTTATATTTATGCTTACAGCAAGAGATTTGCAAATAGGGCTAGAGAATTCATCCAGATATTTTTTTGTTTTAGTTTGAATGTGTTTTTCGGTAGTTTTAAGTGTGCTTATGCTGTGCTTCAGCTGTCAGACAGTTTGCATGGTAACATCAAGCCCAGTTATACAGGGCCTCCAATTAAGACCAATTAGTAGAATAGTCCTTCAAAACATATGAAAATATACTGTTTAGCACATTCAGATGCAGAAGAAAAAAAACATTTTTTTGAACTGGAAAATTTGTCACAAATTCATTATTTTTTTTATATTAAATTTCAAAGTATGTAATAATATTTTTGTATAAATATATATTTTTAGGTGAAATGCTTTAAGTCAACATGCTTTAAAGCAGCACACTACAAAGCACAATCGATGACATGTAGCAAGGTGTAGTTTGCACAACCTCCATAAGTGTGATTCAGCTGATAAGATCAATTGTTTACATAAAAATGCAGCTTCCTTACGTCCAAACAGATCATGGGGCGAGTATGAAAAAATGCAGAATTGCATATATAGAATCTCTTTTTCTAAAACTCAGTTATGCCAGCCATCTTAAGACGTGACTAGAAAGAAAATGTGTTCTTAGTTTGACTTCTGGACTTTACCTTTGAGATCTTGAGAATCTTAGCGGGGTCTATTGTTCTGCTGTTCTTAGTCATAGGCACAGTGCTCCAGGTCTCCTCTCTCTGCACCACTGCAACATGAAGAGAAAGTACAGCTACTTCATCAGAGAGTGAAAAAAGGAAAGGAGGTCCACAGGACTGAGCAAGCTGTAAAGAGGATTAGCCTATAGCAGAAGTCTCTTTCTGACCTGGTCTCCTCTTGTTGTCCTTGGACAAGAGTTGCTGGTGGACCTTCCTCTTTTCCTCCTGCTCCTCCAACTTTGCCTCTTTATGGATCTGCTCAATGGTCTTGGGGCCCAGGTCAGCTCTCCGAGACACCCAATTGTGCTGAGATGAGGAAAGAACACAAAATATGACCTGAAAATTCCAGCATGACTGCCAAATAATATATATATATATATATATAAAACATCCTCACACTATACAACAATAGGGTTCAAAAATATTATTAACAATCCTGAATTATAAAAAAAAATAGGTTTAAACCAATATTTTGACATTACATTGTCTACTTGGCCGGTTAACAGAAGGATCACATCCCTACCTACAAATTAGTCAATAACTAAACAATTATTTCAATTTGTTTGTATTTTAAGTAAATAGTGTACAAAATAAATGTTTGCTTCTTTTCTGAAACTTTGCCTATGTCCTATTTACCATCCTAATTTTTTTTTTTCGGTTTTGAAAGAAATGTATTTTATTCCGCAAAAGTGACAGTATGGTCACACAACACACACACACACACACACACACACACACACACACAAAGATTTCTATTTCAAATAAATGCTGTTCTTTTGAACATTCCATTCAAAGAATTCTGAAAACACGTATAAAGATTTCCACAAAATATTAAGCAGAACTGTTTTCAACATTGATGATAATACTAAGAAATGTTTCTTGAGCACCAAATCAGCATATTAGAATGATTTCTGAAGGATCATGTGACACTGAAGACTGGAGTAATGACTGCTGAAAATTCAGCTTTGCATCACAGGAATAAATTACATTTTAAAATAAATTAAAATAGAAAACAATTAAACTGTAAAACTGTAACGATATTTCACAACATTACTGTTTTTACTATATTTTTTTATCAAATGAATGTAGCCTTGTTGAGCATAAGAGACCTCATTCAAAAACATACAAATCTTACTGACCTCAAACTTTTGAACAATTGTGAATACATATAAGCATTTATCGCAGATGAACTTGACAAACTAAACATATTTGTCTGAGTTTGTTAAGCTTTTTGAGAAGTAGTTAATTAATTAATAATCATACAAATAAATCTTAATCACACACTTTTTTTTTTTCAAATCAAACGTTGTACTTTTGGAGCTGAAAACGTTGCCTTGATCACCGCTTGAAAACAAACAAATAACACAAAACTCACCAATCGCAGGTCAGTAACGTCCTGCAGCATGAACCGAATGCGTGAAGAAGTCTTTTTCTCCTTTACTATCTTCTCCATCTGGTTAAAGTACTGATCCATCCGTGGCTAAACAGGAACAAGAAGAACCATCTGTAAGATTCACAAGCTTCAAAAGAGACCTGAAAACATCAATAGACCACCAAATACAATACATTTTTTTTGCCTGACATTTGTCTTTAATTAAAGTACAAAAAATAAGTTCAACTAATGACATGAAGGTGAGTAAATAATGACAGAATTCACATTTTTGGATGAACTATCCATTCAAGTGCATTAGGCACCACCCTCACAGTCATGTTCTCAGCTGAATCCAAAGTGAATTTTGGAACCAGAGCACAGTAAAATTACTCATTCGGGATTCGTTTCCAAACAGCACATGGCAGGAGCAGAGAGGACATAAACCAGGCGTTTTGGATGCAAGAGGCCAAAGAATACTAGTTTATGCAGAGCTCCACCACTGCAGTGCAAAGAGTGGCCAACACATAGATTTCTTTGCATATTTGCATTGAAATAGGCAACAGTCTTTGTGCATTTATATGGACTGCAGCAGCAATTATCAGAATTAGGAGGACAGTTATTCTTAAAGCCCATTATAGAGGACATCCTCCCGATTAGGATAAACTACCTTAGCTTTCTCAAAGTCCAGGTCCTTGCCAATAGTTGTGAGCAGCCTGCACAAGCACTCCAATGACTCTTCATCGTGGTTTTTCAGCAACTTCACCACACAGTCGTGCATGATGGCCTCTGTCAGCATCCGCAGCTTGAAGAGCTCGCCGATGAACTTTATATTGCCGATGGAACGTCTGCGGGCCTTATCTTTCGCTTCGTTCAGTTCCTCCTGCAGCCTCTCCCGCTCGCTAGCCTGAGAGTACGAATGAGAGAGAGGAAGACGTGTCAGAAATGATCACTGTGTGCCCGCTGCAGTAAAATCGGCATCCAGACTACAACAGGAGATTATTTTCAGAAGCCCTTATAGTAACTTTCAACATTAAATGAGCTTTCAGTTTATTTGATAAATTTGGTACAATTTTACATTCAATACTGTAATTCGGAATTTGTTTCATATGTAGTTGTGATTAACGGAAGAGACAGATGTATTGAGATGTACAGTACATCAGAGTGAAACAGATTATTGAAAAAGCAAAAAGTGTAGGGGGAAGACTTGGTTCAATTCATCGGTTGCTGACTGGATGAAAGGAGATCTAAATGCATGCTAGCAGTTGAACGGTCAGAAAAGAGTGGGGTTTAAGCAGACTAAATGATTGGAGAAATCTGGCATACGTCACCAGAGAAGCAGTGATGCACTGAAACACTAAAACCAAAATTAAAGTTTTCATTACCTTAAACTGAAACCGGAAATAAGGTTTTGGTAATTCAATTTGGGTAACTGAACTTGGTTCACCGTTTATAGTGTCGTGTCATCAGGTGATTAATGAAATCAGTTGTAGTAAGTTTCTCTCAAAATCTAAAATGTTTACATATTGTTACTCGAGCATTATTTTTAATGAAGTGTGTCCACAACGTTTACCTGTTATAGCATTTCCATGTTGTATGCATGCAATATCGCTAAAACAGTCAAAGCATGTCATGCATCATGTTTCGGTCAAATATTACGGCCCTCAAATCCGGCCTTATTGTGAAGAATCATTCACAATAAGATAAAAATAACACGCATTTAGAAAATAGATCATGCCAACTAGATTTTCAGATAATCAGACAAAGCTATCAGATGATTTTAAAAGACTTAACCAGCACAAGACTCATATTGACTGCTTTTATGGTAAAAATAATACGAGAGTAACATGATAGTTGCTGACAGTAATTGTGTAACTATTCATATGCACATAATTATAAAAAAAATTATGTATTAACAAATAATTTTAAATAATAATTTTATATTTAATTGAGTTAAGCCTCATGTACCTTTAATTTTTGCATCTGTACTTATGCACAATATTGGGTTAGGATTCAAGTACAATAAATATTAGCAAAACGTTTTTTTTTTTAAGATTTACTGTATCATTAGTAAAAAATAAAAGAAAATGCATGGAATATAACTGCTGAAAATGTTTTGCAAGCCATTTAAATCCACACAGAAAATTCTAATCAACCTTCTCATAGCATGTGTTATGCTAGGCAATTACATCTAGGCAATCTGAATGGCCTGTGATCCATTTAAGAAGTTTTTGGTGCTGAAGCACTTACTGAATTAGCTGCCTCCAGCTCCCTGTGTTTCTTCTCGAAGACATCATCATCCACCTTGTCCTTCTCAAACTCCTTCTGACAGCGATTCAGAAGCAGCTTCCGGAAATTCACAGTGCTGTTGGGCTTATCCATCATGGGCACTTTTAACTACAAACACAGCACGTGACTGATTTAGACGTGCACTCACCATGCTGCATTCCAAGCTAAACACACTCAGTTTCCAATCTCCATTTGCTCCCAAAATCACAAATAAACATTTCCTTAATTAATCAGTGATCTACTAAACTTGTGTATCATTGCTCATTTTGAACAGACCCCAGTTTTAATGGAAAGTCTGACTCACCGTGGCCAGACAGCTGCACATATTGCCATAGGCCACAGAGAAGCTGGGTTCATCAATGGCTTTCTCAAAAACCAGGTCTATGACACCCTTGAGCCGCTCCTCAGTGTCGATGGTGAGGTCAGTCACCTGCTTCATCAGCTGGCTGAACATCTGTGGCGTCAATTTGTTGAGAATACTACGCACTTTTCGGAAAAGCTCCTGTAAAAATATCAATGAACATATTACTGAATGTCCTCCAAGGCAACTATCAATCCCAAGCTCCATTTCCTCTCCATATTAGAGAAAGTAATGATGTAATAAATTATTCGATCATAGCTGAACATCTGGATACCACAGCATGCTTTCTTTGTACAGCAAAATAAGGCCATCTGAAATGAAGACCTGAGATTTCAGGGTCTCTGGCTCTTCAATGGCATTTTCCCGCTTCATTCCAGGTTTCCAGGCATTCTCTGTTGTCCTCAGCTGCACCTCATCATTCACCGACACGTTTGTGATGATCTTGCGTCCAGGTGGTCGACGCAGGCTAACATTCAGCAGCTGAGGGAACAGAAATAATCATGTAGTACAGACAAGAATAATAAAAGTGTTTCTAAGAGCGTATCTAAAGTCATATAAATTGAAATAGCTTTTATTCGTATGTGAAGTATTAGAATTGAATTACATTTAAGATAGAGAGCATTATAAATGACTTATTGTAGTTATTTTTTTATAAATAATGATTTTTGTATGTGTACTTATGCACAATATTGGATATAGATTCGAGTACAATAATTATCTGTACATTTTTATAAGAGCGTGCTCCAGGGAATGTAAATTGAAAATGCTTTCATTCGTGGGTGAAGTAATACATTTGAATGAAATTAAATGTAAAGGATCTAGAGAGCATAATAATTGACTTACTGTAGTAATTAAGACAAAACCCCATATTATTTTTTTTGTATGAGTGTGAGAATAAGTTGGGACAAACCGGTGCTCCCCTGCCTCCTGGAATCTGTCTGCCAAAATCTGCAAATGCTGGCGTGAAGTCTGGGCCTCTGGAAATCACTCGTGGGTCTACCGGCCGCATGGGCAGCTTATTTTGGTTAATCTGTTCGGTGAGGCAGAAACACATTAGGCTTCACTTAAAAAACAACTTACTGCTCTGTACAAGAGCAGTAATGAGTTTTACAAGGATTTAACAGAAGGCGATTATCAGGTTACAATAACCCTTTATTCCCATAGTAGTCCATTTAATGGTGCGATGCAAATTCATTCTGGTACAAGAGAAATTTCGATGGGAATTTTCAGTTATTAACTTTAATAGACATTACTTTGAAAACCATGATATAAAAGTTCAAACAAGAGCTGTCAATTTAATGTGTTTATTCAGTATAGTATAAGTAGAAAAGCTGTTCAATGAACCGTCTGTGTAATATTGGCTAACCTTATCTAGAACAACATCAGAAATGGGAGGAAGCCCCTCTGGTTTCTGCACACATGCAGGCATGAACTGGAAGCCCAACAGGAAGTCTCTGTCGTACTGCTTCTTTCCATTCTTCTCTGCAGGCTCTGCAGAAGAGCAGAAAGGCTTTCAGTGGTAAAAACCTGGCAGACACACGTGGGAAACTAGAGAATGTTGTAGAGAGATGGCCTTACGTGGCACTGCTTTGATCAGTGGCTCTTTGACCGCAGGCGGGTGGATGCTGTCACTGTTTTCAGTTTCAGAGGCGTGTTCAGCCCCGTTTCTCAGAGGCTCTACTTCCTGTTCTCCGTTCTCCTCAAGCACAGCTCCTGCTGACGGCCTCCTCTCCACCTCCACAGGAGGAGGACTGGGGCTCTCTGCAGCAGGTTCCATAGAGGGCTGATCCATGTCCTCCTACCAAACACACACACACACACACATTTTAAGCCTATCTTAAACTAATTTGAATATAAGCAACTGGATTTGGCAAATCACATTCAAATACTTGAAACACTACAACTGCACATGAGTGGCATGTAGAGACAAATACAAATAAAAGTTGGTCTGTTATGATTATGAATTTTTGCTAGTTTGAAATAATAATATAGTAATATAAAAGATGTTATATTAAATATTTTAACATTATAAAGTAATATAAAATAAAAATATATTATCCATTTATGAATATAATATAGTTATAAAATAATTAAAACAATAGAAATGCTTCAAAGATTGTAAATTAAATGAAAAATACCTGTTTGTTGTGATTGATTATAATTCATTAATTTATAATAGATAAATATAATAAAAGCTAAATGTATTAATATGATGGACCCAAAAAGCACATAAGCAAAATTATTTTACCTCTTTATCTAGACACTGATCTTGCTCTACAGGCATGTCCTCTTTTGGCTTCTTCCAGGTCTTTGGTGCACTAGATGTAGCTTTACAAAGAAAAAATGTGTGTTATTTGAATGACCCCCACTTCATGGCAATTCATCTTAGATGTATACTTCAACTGCTCACCTTGACTTGAGCTTTTTCTGGACTGCAAGAAGGGCTCGCCTCTCTCGTCCGGCAAGGCCTCGGTCTCCTTCCCTGTTTCTTTGAGCTCTGCTCCTGTAGAGGGCCTCTTGGCTGATCCTGCAGAAACCTGACTTGGGTGTGTGAGGCCTGGAGGAGGAGCAGGTGTGGTGGAGATAGCAGCAGTAGTGGAGGTGGAGAGGGATGGGGCGACAGGACATCCAGTGCTGTCCTCAGCAGGAGGCGAGGGAGTATCCGCCTTTCCCGCCGCAGACTCGGCCTCCAGCGCCGGTGTGATGGGCCTGGGCTCCGAGCTGGGGCACTGGGGCACGCTGGAAGTAGGCAGCAACGGAGAGACTTCCCTGGGTTGGGATTCCAAGTCTTCACTCAAGGGAGCAGCATCGGTGTCCGTCAGCCCATTGATGACCTTTTCAGGCTGGGCCAGGGACGTAGACAAGCTCTGAGGTGAGAGCTGCTCTGAGTAGGATTTCTCCGGCTCAGAGCTTTCAGGTTCTGGTGTGATAGCTTTAGTGGGGCCGGGCTCAGCTGATGGGCTCGGGGTGTCAGCTGACTCCACGGTTGAGGCAGGTATGGAAGGAGTTGGGGCTGTAGCTACACTTGAGGCCGATTCTGGGCCGGAGGGGGGAAGCTCAGTTTTCTGTGGGGGAGAGGGCGCTTGGACTGGGCTGCTAGGATCTCTTCTTTCCAGTGGAGTCTCTGGCTGCCGCAATCCTGGAGATGCAGATCTTTGCGAGGCAAACTCTAGTTTTGGCTTGTCATCTAGAGCCATAAAGTAAACAAATAGTAGGGTAAATAAAATAAAAACAAACCAAAAAAAATATTGTGATATATATAGAAATTATATTGTGAGAATATAGAAATGTATTTCCCAGTTTGCTCATGGTTTTGGCGACAAAAATCATATCAAAAAGAATATCAAAGCGATATATTAAACATTTACAATGTATTTGCAGTGTTTTTGTTGGCAATATAAAAGAAAGCAATAGCTTTAAAGTGATGTTAGGCTTTTCTATGTGATAGATAAATAATTAAAAATTAAACAGTAGAATATACACTAAATATAAAAAAATGAATTAATAACATACACAATATATTTGCACTGATTTTGTTGCCAATATAAAGTAAGCAACATCATGAAAGTGCTGCTCTTGTTAAAAAATTTAAAAATGAAATAATAGAATATACACAAAACCCACATAAATATATTAATTAATCAATCCATAAATAACATACAATGTTTCTGCAGTGACTTTGTTGGCAATATAAAATTAAGCAAAAAATGCTAAAAGTGTTGATCTTAAACTTTTAATGTATGAGTTAATTAAATACTACACTATAAATAAACGATAAAATTAATTAATTAATTATTTATATTTAAAAATTAAATGACAGTGTATTTGCAGGGATTCTTCTCAGTAATTAAATAATAAAATATAATATAAATTAATAAAATGAAACTGAAACAAATTAAATCATATTTTATATTATTTATTTCAATAAAATATAAATAAATGCATACATGCTTCAATGAATAAATTCATGCATGAATAAATAATGTAATATATAAAGTATCTGCAGTGATTTTGTTGGCTATATAAAATTATTAAATCATGAAAATTGTACTTTTTATTATCTACAAAATAAATAAATAAAAACATATTTTTATTTGTGCAGTATACAGTGTGCTTTTAATGTGACCTTTCACATAACCTCAAAAACATTAAAAGGCTGAAAAACAGATCAGTGGTTCTCAACTGGCTTTGCTTCAGGACCCAGATTTGACATTAGACATGAAATGCAAAAACTTTACTTTCATGGTTTTAAAAACAAGGGCATGACATGCAAATTGTGCAGGTTGGCATTTGCTTAACCCTCGTGTGGTGTTCGGGTCCTTTTTGACTGGGTTTTATCTGTAAACTACTTACTTAACATAACTATTAACTTAATGTATAAAAATAACAGCATATCCTTCATATACACACTGTTGGAATAAAAGAGAAACTCTCAATTATTTTATTCATATTTGTGTAGCACTTTGCATAATAAATATTGTTACAAATCAAGTAGTGAGCAAGCTAAAGGTAATAATAATAAGAAAAAAATCCCTATGAAGATACAACACAAATAAAAATGATTCTTAAAGTATAACATATATTATTAACAAATTCAAAAGTTTGGAGTTGGTAAGATTTTTTCAAATGTTTTTAAAAAAAGATTCTGTTATGCTCTCCAAGGCTGCATTTATTTGATCAAATATACAGTAAAACAGTAATATTGTTAAATATTACTACACTTTAAAATATCTGTTTTCTAGTTCAACATTTTAAAATGTATATTACTCCATTACTTCAGTTATTAGTGTCACATGATCCCTCATAAATCATTTTAATATGCTGATTTGGTGCTCATTTTTCATTATTATCTATGTTGAAAACAGCTGTACTGCTAAATGTTTTTGTGGAAACCATGATGCTTCTTTTTTCAGGATTCTTTGATGAATAAAGTTTTTTTTTTTTTGTAATAATGTAAATGTCTTTAGTAAGTCTTTTGATCTATTAAATGCGTCCTTGCTGAATCAAAGTAATACTTTCTTTAAAAAATAAAAATATAATAAAAAAAACTTACTGACTCCAAACTTTTGAAGGATGGTGTATGTTGCGAGAAAGAAGAGATGCAAATTTTAAAATAAATAAAACGTATATATTTTAGATTTTAGATCTAAAAGATTTTATTTTTACAATACTACGTGCATTTTTTTTATTTCTACCTGTTAAAATACATTTCGTAAAATATTTTTATATTACTTTTGACACAGACACCCTGCACTCCTTGTGGCCCATAGACCCATTTGAAAACCCCTGTTTTAGATTAGGCACAGTGAGGATGAGAGATATTCTAGAGTGTGTAGATGAGGAGTCACTGTAAAGGGAACACACAGGAATCAGGATGACACAAACAATCATGAAGCAGAGCTACAACACGCGTGACAGAATATGCAAGATTGAAACTTCTTAAATTCTACAAATAAACATAATAGACTTTTACTTCTACAGGTAAAAGTTTCGAGACTATTCAGAGTTCTGCATTAAAAATGCATAGCATAAAATTGGTGGCTTGTGGGTAAAAGATCAAACTCTTAAGCAGAGGTGCTGACCCACGGACATAAGCTGTGGCTTTAGATAAGAAGATAAATTCCTGATTATAAAGGGGTGGAAACTTTGGCAGTGTGGCTACAAAGTCAGAAGGTGGTTGCTATGGTGTTCAGATTGGATTTTACCATGTTGCTATGCAGTTGCTAGGGTGTTCTGAGTGGTCGCTTACTGGCTCAAGTCAAAAGAGCTCATTCCCAAGATGCAGAAATTAGAAAGGGAGTGATATCCAGCTAAATCTGTATGTGCGCATATGGGTTTTTGTGTTTGATTTGGTCTCTGTGATTAGCCGTCTTACTCGTGGAGGTGTAGGAGTGGAGGAGGGCCGTCCCACCGGTGGGGTTGGGTTCCGACTTCCGACCACCCCTGATAATATCTCTTCTGTCACATCCTTGCCACCCTGGTTGGGGTCTCGGATACGGATCTTAAACAATACAACAATACTTAAACAATCTTAGACAATAAAGAGTCAGAGAATTAAATGATAAAACATCAGAAGCATCATCTAATTCCTGTTCAGCATTTCTCAAGCCTTGATAATTACAAACAAATTTTATTTTTCAATACAAATTTTCTCAAGGCATTACGCATTATATATATTATTTCAGTCTGCATACTGCTATAAAGATGACACTCACTGTTTTCTTTTCCCTCTTAGCAGGTGGAGGTTGTTGTGGTGTAGGCACTATAATGGATGGAGATGGTGAGTAGATGGGCTGCCCAGGATAGTAGGGAGGTCCTGCTGCTCACAAACCACACAAGACAACAAGTTCCTTATACTCATTCACACCAAAATAAATTATTTTGCTGATTATTTGTAATTAATTGATTAATAGGATAACAAAGCCTAATTGTATTTTCTGTATATGCTGAAAAACATAATTTCAATGTTCTGCCTAATGTTCAATAAAATTAAAGGCTATGAATACAAATATAAATGCATGAATGTAGGCTATGCTATGCATTTTGTGTACAAAAAAAATTAAAATATAATAACTTTTTTTAAAAACACTTTTTAGAACAATTATATAACGTCACATTAAAAATGTATAAAACCAAAATTTATTTTGCAATTCAATAATGAAATCTGTCACCTATTATCATCAACCATCAAAGGGAAATCACAAAAAAAGTATATTAAACCTCGTATATTAAATGCTCACAATCATGCCGCGGTTTTTGTAAAATATATATATATTTTTTTTACAAATTTGTCAGCTACCAAAATTGTGAAACCATTTCACAACTGAAAAAAAAAACAAAATAAATCTCTTAGCTAACCAAAACCAAATGAATAAGACTACCCATCACAGCAGGATGATAAATCTTAAAATATTGCGTTTCATTCTAAAAAATTAGACTTACTGCACAACATTAAAACAGTAAACAGCGAAACAAGGCAAGTCAGCAGACCATGAGAAAGTCAACAGCAATCCACAGGTGGCCGAAAAGACAGAAAGGAGGTTGCTAAACTCACCATAAGGTGCTGGGAAGTCCCCTGGACTGGGTCCAGCATAGAAGGTACTGGGTCCAGTGGGCTGGACTGGGTACTGTTGAGGAGGCCCCACATACTGAGGAGCACTGTGACGGTACTGTAGAGTCACACACAACCAGCAAATGAGTGAAAATTCAACATGTATATAATTGCAAACAACACATCAACTGGACAAAACTCTGTAATCAAATTTGTACATAAACAACACAACAAACATAGTCTAGTACACTGAAACATCCTGATGTAAACACATGGTCCAGATATAGTAATTGTAATGTGATTCCTGTCAGCAGTCTTGTGCTGTCTGACCTGAGGGATGTAGTACTGCGCTGTCTGTGGGGAATGGAAGGGCATGGGAGCCATGGTCATCATGATGGGCTGACTGGGGGGGTAGACCGCTGCTGTGGGGGTCTGAGATGTGGGCCGAATGGGAGGGTTGTTGCTTGGAATGGTGGGCCGCACCGTTTGCATCTGCGTCCTCTGGAAAAACTGTGAGGAGAGAGAGAGATCAGTTATGTGGCTCACCTTTGGAAATGCTGGCAAACTGGTAAGTGTAACATTTCAGCCATGTTGTGTATCTAAGAAGGCATCTGAAGACGCCCACTGAAGAAGTAAACATATTTGTACAATTCTTTATGTAAAAGCATGCAAGAAACAAACAAACAGAGAACACATCATCCTAAGTAACATGCACTTAAAACAATACAGAGGTACTAAGACTTCTGTTACAATGGTTTCATAACAGATCACATCAGGGTGTTTATGCTTTTTCTTTTCAACTCTGAACACCACCGGTAAACTAAAGCAGCTTCTTTGCTATACTATGAAGAGAAATTTCTATTAATAAATTCCTCAAATAGACCTGTTGACACAAGCATCTCACTCTTGTGACTGTGTACCAATTGCCAGACAACAAAAGTGAATCACTGTTTTTCATCCAAACAACCTGACAACTGTCTTCCCACTGAATCAGTGTATTAACTGTTGCGGAAATGTGTGAGCCATAAGGGCCATGTACACACTGCGGCTAAATACGGGTGTCACTCCTATTCTGGGTGCTTAATTATGTTTTGTACACAAAGGTCACACTGTAACATTTTAGGAGGGACAGCCACATTTAAACAATTGTCATTGTGTGTATATGGAAAACAGAAGTCATTCCAGAAAATGCTTGTTTGTTCCATATTGTAATTTTAAGTTTAGCTATTTTTGATTTAAAAAAACATACTACTATTCAAAAGTTTGGGGTCAATAAGAAAAAAAAAATGTATTCAGCAAATATGCATTAATTGATCAAAAGTGACAGTAAAGATTTCTATTTCAAATAAATGCTGTTCTTTTGAACTTTATGTTTGTCATAGAATCATGAAAAAAGTATTTATTAAGCAGCACAACTGTTTTCAACACTGATAACAACATGAAAAGTTTCTCGAGCACCAAATCAGCATATAAGATTTATGATTTCTGAAGGATCATGTGACACTGAAGACTGGAGAAATGATGCTGAAAATTTAGCTTTACCATAACAGAAACATTATAAACAACATTATACGTTATAAAATATATTCAAATAGAAAACCATTGTAATTGTTTCAAAATATTTTTACGGTCTAAAAGCAGTCTTGGTGAGAATAAGAGAAATCTTTCAAAAATAAAAAAAAATCTTAACAACCCCAAATGTTTGAACATATTAACACCCTGTTTAATAACAGACCATAATAAATTTACAGCCGTGAGCTAAATTGTTGCTATATGATTATCATGCCATATATTTAGACATATAATAATTTTTATTAGATTACAGCATTTGCGAAATTAATACATGTAAACGAACAAATATAGAGCATATGGAGCATGTTTCATGTTTGAGACTGACTGATCCAACAGAAGAAACCCTTAAATAAAAAGATGCCAAACATTTACAATGTCTGAACCAGCATACCCTAAAGTACAGTGAATTGCGGTGACGAGAAAAGGATTTGAATTAGTCTTGAACTCTCTGATGCTGACAGTAAACCAAAACACACAGTAACTGGAGACTGTGGGTGTGGCCAATAGAGCAGAGTTCCCTTAAAGGAAGAGAGAGGAAAAATTGAAATCGCATCATATGACCCCTTTAAGGACAGTAAGCATGCAGCTCTTTGAACACAGAAAGTAGCTGTACTATCTGCAGATGCATCATTACTCTAACTACCGCAGATGATTGGGAGCCAGCAGCTCTACCTACAGAGGCAGCATTTTAAGGCATCATAGGTAACTTGTTTTAGTCACATTTGCCTTTGTGGAAAGGAAAAGGCAATCCCAGAATGCAGTGCAACAAAAAAGTATCAAAAATGGTGTGCAGAATTGTGCTGTTAGCTCCATTGGAGTCAATTGTAAGTTGAGTTTGCCTTGCAGAGGGTTTTTTTTTGTCTGTACATGTAAACTTTTTCATATCAGCCATTTATGAGGTTCAAAGACTGTTCACTATTAAAAATAAAGGTTGTGTCGGTGCCAATAGCCTTGTGGGCAGCGCACCCGACATACAGCGCTGTTGGGCTATTTAAATGAAGAACTTCACTGATCTATCTCAGTAAGTACCTGCAGCAGAAGTTTGAAGCACAATGCTTAACAGAAAGCATTAACACTTTCCATTCAAAACCCACAACAGTTGTAGTCAGTTTTACAGATACTGTCCTTTTAGTGGAAGGACTATGAAAGTGACAAAACAAGCTGTAATTTAAGAACTTATGTTCTTAGTCTAAATGTAATCATTTGCCTCTTTTTGACTGCTTTTGAACTAAATTTCCATCCCTGGCCTGAAACTACTTTTAACATAATAGTTCTGCGGTCCATGACTCTGTGGTCCATCCATTTGACTGAGTTCCTGACAGTCTCAATGCCACATCACATTATTAAGTTAACATTACGAGCTTAGAGATTATTTTAATATCACTCTGCTAAGCGGCTTATTTTTTTTAAAACATAAATTGTAAGGACAAAGTGGGACAGATCTTCTTCTGACCGGTCTATCATACACAGAGACAATGATGCTTTTTAATGAGAAGACTAAAAGCTGTTTTAATCAAATGATGCTGTCCAGTTTTAGACAACAATCGGCATATTAATGCAATACTCTTTCATCACATCGTTAAATGACTTCATAATTTATTCCTTTTATGTTAAAATATGGTTAATGAAACTTTGGTTCTTGGGCCACGAGTGACAGCTTGTAACTCCAGTTTATGATTCATAAATAATACCTATTTAAACACACCACAAAGTGTCACTTTCAGGATCTATAGAACCATGAGTCAAAAGTAAAACCACAGTAATGTTTCACATGTGCTGGGCTACAAAAATATGAAGCAGCACAACTATTTTTAACATTGATAATGAGACATGTTTCTTGAGTCAGCATAACATGATTTCTGAAGGATCTTCTTGAAGATTAAAGTAATGGCATTTTGAAATATATACAATAATTTATTTTTAAGTTGCAATAATATTTCACAGTATTACTGGATTTTAGATCAAATAAATGCAGCATTGATCAGCATAAGAGACTTCCTTCAAAAACATTTTAAAAGTCTTACCTTTTCCCCAACTTTTGAACGATAGTGTTATATGTTGCAAATTAACCCGCTAGCAAAGATAATAATTCAGCTCACCAATTTTTTGCTCTTCTAGCACAAGCAGATTAATACTCAACATACTGTGTTATTTGAATAATTTTTTCTACATTTTTTCAGTTGTTGGTACATAATTAATGTCTTGCTAATTTCGAATTGTACTCATCAACCATATGTTTTAATTAAAACAATTTAATTGCATCTTTTTTTAATGGTATTCACGACCATTGGTGCAAGAAAATACCCAGCATGAATAAACACGTCACTAATTTTGCTGAAGACTTTAGTGCTGTCAGAAATCAATGTCTAACAGCTGAAAAGCAGCATGAAAAATCCTCCTATAACAGTCACACAGAGTCTCAATGTCTGCATTTTAGCAGTAATGTTTCCTAGAGCATTTCAACACTGCAGAGCAGTGAATCCACCCGTCGACAACCAGCTCCAATAGGAAGCAACCTATGCATATAGAAAGAAACCAGTCAACATGCAAACCTAACAAAATAAAAATACAGCAAGCACTATAAAACCAATCAGACCAACATGAACATATACAGAGGAGAGGTAAACTGAAATGGAGGATTCTGCTGTCTTTGGGGTGGGTAGCTGCAGTGCTATTGACTGGGAAGGGAAGCATGAAGATGATGTTGAAAGAGAAACAGAGGACTTCATGCCATGCATTTTCCTCAAGACTACAAATTACCTGAATGGGTCTGAATCCTCCCTTGAATATTGAAGCGGGAAAGAGAGAGAAGCTAATGGGACAATGCACTAATTTGTATGGAGGAATAGAGAGAGACTAACACACATACTTAAGGGGAGATCTGCAGTACAGAGCATGCAAAGAGCCCTTCCTTCAGGGAAAGCCATTTACAAAACAAGAGGGCACTATGCTCTGCTTTTTAGGTAGTTAAATGACATCATCTTTGTGGCGGTACACAAGAAATGGGACCTGAAATCTGCTAACCCTCACAGACGCTCACAATGAACTGATAAAATGAGATGGAAGATAAATAGTCTCGAACAGAAACAAGTTCCTGTGACAATATTTAAAGAGACAGAAGTTCAAAGAAAGGTTCAAGAAATTGTGCTAGAAATGCCAATTCAGAATTCAATAAAATATATACTTCTAGTAAAATACAATTAAAACATAATAAAAAACAATAGGAATATTTTACGATATGTTGCATAATTCATTGTTTATTTAAAGATTAGTATTACTTAAGGAAAAATCCAAACAAAAAGAAAATTCTTTCATCTGTTCACTCTGAGAAAAAATGGTACAAAAGCTGTCACTGGGGCGGTACCTTTTTTAAAAGGTACACTTTTGTACCTTTTAGGTACTAATATGTACACTTTAGGTACTAATATGTACCTTTAAGGTACCAATATGGACTCTTTATGTACAAAGGTGTGCCTTTTGAAAAGGTACCGCCCCAGTGACAGCTTTTGTACCTTTTTTTCTGAGTGTTATAAAGGAGTATAAAAGAAGATATTTCAAGCACTGTCCAAGCTGCTCTTTTTGATACAATTTTTCAAGGTGAGATTTTCAGTCAGTGTTACATTTCAGTCTGTTCCTCATACAAAGTCACTATATGACTTGAATTACAGTAGTATTAACTACTTCAATGATGCTTTTGTTTTGTTCTGTTTTTGGAGTTTGACAGCCTTTGGTCGCATCTAAATTGCATGGAAGAAATCAGAGTGAACATACTCCAAAATTTTTCTCTAGGTGATTCATGGAAGAAAGCAAGTCATATAGGATTGGAATGACACGAATATTCATTTTTGGATGAACTATCTCTTTAGAACCATAGCGGGTACTTCAAATAAATCATTTAGGTCATAGTGGGTTATAAAAAAAAGAGAGTTGGGATTCCTCGTATTACACAGTGAATGTTCACTTGACACAGAGAAAAATAATCTTTAGCCTAAATTCTGACCTTAACTTAATGTTTACATGGCCTTAAGATTCAGATGTCAATTAAAAGGTCATTACTGTGGAGAATTATACATCCAATATTTCCCAGTGAGCTTCAAAGTTCAATCAAATTATAAACAATTCTAAACTGCATATGTTGGTAAACAGTGTGTTCCCAGACATTTATTTTGTTATTATGTGTTTCTGTCTGTGTGTCAAAACTGCTTAAAGAGCCAGAAAGGGTGATCCCTGAATGTATTAGGTCATGTAGCTAGTCAAGCTTACAATGTACCACGTACAGACAAGATCACCTAACTACACCTGGCTATTACTTCTGAACAAAAGGATTCATTTCGTTTGAGCTACAGTTTAAGCTCACAGTAGCAAACACACCCTCTAATAAACTAAGCACACTACAAGACTGAAGTCTGTTGCCAGTTGATGCTTTAAAAGTACAGTTCAATCTTTTTTATTAATCCATGTAATTTAAAACCTGTATGATTTTCTTTCTTCTTTGATAGATTATCGCATCTGTCTCTCTGTCTCAGACAAAATGCTGTCTGATTAAATGGATTGGCGAAATACTGCCAAAAATCACTCTGTGGAATCAATATAAAAATGTAAAATTCAGCAAAAAGTCACAATGCATGACCATCATGGATAATCATTTTCATGATCAATTATTAGTGTCACTTATGAGTCATTAAAGAAAGTGCTCTCAAAAAGTTACATTTTGCCATCATTTAATCACTGTCATGTAATTTCAAACCAGTATGAATTGCTTCCTTCTATGAAACACAAAATAAGACATTTTGAAGAATGCTGGGGTCTAAGGGTGTGCTTATACTTGGCAGTTCAATTCTCTTGGTTCATTTGGTCCAGACCAAAAAAGAAAATGATACATTGAGTCCTGGTTCACTTAAGGTCAAACTATACCTCGGTTTTTACGCGTACGCAAGGGGCCGCGTACAGTGTGCGTGAAGCAAATTTCATCACCAGAATAGTACTATTACTATTAGTACTAATAGTACCACGCTAGTGGTCGACCGATATTGTTTTTTTGACAGCCGATGGTCGATGGCCTATATAGAGAGAGATTAGGGGTTATAGAGTTGTAAATATGGATATTTTTCTCACACAATCGCATCGATTGGCTTCAGAAGGCCTTTATTAACCCCCCGGAGCCATGTGAAGCACTTTTTATGATGGATGGATGCCCTTTATTTTGCTTCAAAATCTCAACCCCCATTCACTGCCATTATAAAGCTTGGAAGAGCCAGGACATTTTTTAATATAACTCCGATTGTATTCGTTTGAAAAAAGAAAGTCTTATACACCTAGGATGGCTTGAGGGCGAGTAATTCATGGGGCAATTTTCATTTTTGGGTGAACTATCCCACACTATTTTCATATTGGGTTTGTTAGTAAACAGCCACTTTTATGATTGGCTAACATAATTGCATGAGAAAAAGTATTAACGCCCCCTCACTATTGCACATAAGTGTTTTTAAAACTATCAATATAAAACCGCCATTTGCAGACAGAGCATTATAGAACTGTCTACTTTTGTTGTTTGTAATAAATCTTAATTGAAATAAAAAAAAGTTGGGAACCACTGCCATAGTGAACAGTTTTGGGGCCCGTGACAACATTTCTCGCTCCTAAATGTATTGGAGCTGTAAACAATCTCTCCAAATTATCGCAATGAACAGGATCAATGTGTTATGTTAGTCTAAGAAAGCTTATGAGGTGTGAGAAAGGAGGCCATGCATTTGCGTACATTACCTGGTGATGGGTAGGACGAGGCCCAGGGGCAAACTGATTGAAGGCAAAGTGTGGCATGGCAGAGGGGGAGAATCAGAGAGAGAGAAAGAAGCGAGAGGTAAGAATGATCACCCACAAACACATAAACCACAAACTGTGCATGGCATATGTAGTGCACTTCCTGAGAGGAAGCAATGTCGCAAGGCATGTTATATGTACCATATATACACAGCACCTACTAATGACCACAAACCACACCATAAACAACAACATAGCGCTCAGCAGAAAGGAAGCATTTCTAACAGAAGTCTGTTCTGAAAAGATGACATGGAATTACAGGCACTCACCGGGCGGCTCTGAGGCTGTGCGTTCATTGGCTGGGTTGGTGAAGAGTAGACCAGAGGGGTCGTGCCGGCATTCTGCCCTGGTGTGTACGGAGACTGCAGAGTCACGAGGTCCCAGAGAGGTCGAGGAGGAACGACCACCGGCAGAGAAAGAGAAACAGCTAGTTAGGATGGATGTGAATATTACCCTCTCTGATAAAATCCCTACAGCTGAGTGAGCGTGTGCTCCGTGTGTGTGGGTGACAGAGTGAGTGTGTCCACTCCCTGCCGCTGCAAACTGCAAAATTTGTCTGCTGACACTGACAAATCTGCCATCTCCTCAACGCCGCCTTCAAGGCAGAGAAAGGGAGAGAGAAATAGAGGCGTAGTCCTGAGCAGATGTGAGCGGGCACAAACGGAGCATTTGTGTGCCACTGGGTTTGAGATAAATTGAACTATATAGAATGACAGAACAGCTGCTTTCATTCAAAGCAACTTACAGTACATTTATTTCGCCGTCAGTCTACCTTGCTCAAGGGGAAGAATGGTGATGGCTTGAGAGTTGTCCAGTGTGGGGTTTAAACCTAAAACCTTTTGATTTTTCTGAAAGGATTCAAAAATGATTGGCCAAAAGCAATATATATATATATATATATATATATATATATATAGCACACTATTTTTTTATTTTCACAGTCATTGGTGTGT